>NW_022990501.1:0-132551 GCF_902827175.1 Gymnodraco acuticeps
TTATTATTTATGGCAGCATCATTTGAACATTTAATCGAGGCAAACACAGTGGACAGCAGTGCATAATATCTCTACTGCGGTGAAGCACTTTTCAAAATGAAGGCTGCAGATTTATCACACACGCATGCGGCCGTCTTCAGATGGCTGTGGGATTTAATTAACTGAAGGGGAAAGGCTTTCATATGGTATAAAGCAGCTGTGAATGACAGATAGTGGTAGGAATCACCCATTAACTTCTAGCTCCGCGCAGAGTGTTTTACGGAGATGCCTGTCGTAAACGCATAAACTTTTAGTTTTGATGCCAATCTAAATGCGTTTACAGGCTGGAGGGTGTTTAATTAAAACTGTTTATCTACATTATTCCATAATTGCTTCACATTTCTTCTTAAGTGTTGACTTTGTTGTTGACAGAATCACCAAATGATGAGTCTCTGTCAGATGGGTGATGTTTAAAGAGCTGTTGTCCTACAGCATCTAAACTCATTTTCACCAATTCATTTAGCATTGCCTCGTTTGAATGAAACCCCCATCTGTTTGTCCTCTACTCACACCTTTTACCATATGTATTGCACTGGGCAAGAAAATACCAAACAGAACACTAAGTAAGGCAAACAGTAAGTTCAGGAACATACCAATATGCAGTATATAGTGGTAGTACTAGGATTTACTCAAAATATTGATCAGTTTTTGATGATCATAGACTTCTAATTTGTTTCCCTTGCAGAACGTGCTGTTTGCAGATGAGGGGGAGGAATCCGTGCTGAAAGTAATAGATTTTGGATTTGCCCGCCTGTGCCCTGCAGGCAGCGCCCCCCTGCAGACCCCCTGCTTCACGCTGCAGTACGCTGCTCCTGAACTTTTTGAGAGTGCAGGATACGACAAAGCCTGTGACCTCTGGAGTCTCGGGGTCATCCTGGTAATTTAAACCAAAAAATTGCTGATTCTGTCCCATCAGTAAGGTTAACTGAAGTACTAATGACTCGCTGTGTGTGTTTTCTGCAGTACACCATGCTGTCAGGCCAGGTGCCATTTCAGAGTGAGCAGCGGGGGATGACCTCATCATATGCTGCAGACATCATGCAAAAAATTAAGGAGGGTGATTTCTCATTGGAAGGGGAGGCCTGGAAGGGCGTGTCGGAGGATGCCAAAGAGCTTGTTAAAGGTATGTGATATAGTGAGTAGGTGACACATTTATTAGGGCCACATAACATAACTTGAACAGAATGTGCTTTGTTGTAGCCTGCCCGTTGGATGAGATGGAGGTTTTGTAACATCAGCTGTCAACATTTTTTTTTCCATATCGGATTGTTTTGTCTAATTCACTTATACAGGGAAATACAATACATTCTTGAAAATGTAGGGCTACAATACAATGTTATAGTTATTAAAAGGGCCCTATTGGACTCCTTTGTTTACCTGCGTAACATAGGAAATCCCTACATAACACTTTTATTGGCTAGCATTCCAGCACATTGTATATGATAGGCTAAGGGGCGAGACATCTCTAAGTGATCGGCCAACCACAAGAGAGCTGGCAAGATAACCAATCAGAACAGAGTGGGCTCTGGTTTCAGACAGAGGGTGAAAAGAGGTGATGCAGCACAGGCAGTATGAGAAAAAGAAAGAGCTTTTTGAACATTAAAGCATGGAGACCTGTCACAGTAGAGACACAAATATGATCCTGAAAATGACCAAAAACTCTACTGTTGTGTTAACTAAAACAAAAAATGTATTTATTTTTTCTCCAACGAAAGAAATAGTGATTTCTCCACCCTGGTCAGAATTTCCCTATCATGTATATCAGTCAACAATATGTCAGTCTAAACTTTATATATTCATTATTGTTATACAATAGATAATATATATTGTTGTATTGCTTTAAAGGAGTCGATACATGAGTGTATTAAACCATCCTCTATCCTTAAAGGCCTGCTGACAGTGGACCCGGAGATGCGTCTCAAACTCTCTGATCTGAAGGAGAACAGCTGGCTGCAGGGCGGAGCCTCCATGTCCACCACTCCTCTGTGCACTCCAGATGTGCTGGAGTCTAGTGGACCTACTGTCCGCACCTATGTAAACGCCACCTACAAGGTAAAAGCATTGTGTTGACAATTTAGTAAAGTTCCTAAAATAAAAGATCGTCTGAACTTCATCTTACTTTTCTTTCTTTGTTTCGCTCCCTCACCAGGCTTTCAACCGTGGCAAGAGAGAGGGCTTCTTTCTGAAAAGTGTTGACAATGCTCCCCTTGCAAAACGCAGAAAGCTGAAGATGACAAGTACAGGCGTTGAGACCCGGTGGAGTTCATCCTCTTCTTCCTCCTCATCTTCCACCTCCTCTGCCTCTGCAACAGCATCGAAAGCACAGCCAAAGCAAACTGTGAGCCCAAAGGAAACGGTGAGCCCAAAGCAGACTGTGAGCCCAAAGCAGAGCTAGCCTCACTGGCAGAGGAGAGATCACAGGGAAAGGGAAGAGGTATGTGCTTATACTGGCAACACAATATCCTCCAGTGTCCAAAAAACATTCTGCAAACCAAAAGACTGGTTTGAGTTAGTGTGAAGTTTTCAATACAACATTGAATTCCATGTTTTAACAGCAACTTCATTCACCATGCCATTTTCTCCCGAAACAAACTGTATTTTCTCTGGAGTGGATGGAAGAGAAAGGAAGTTTGGCATCTTTAAGATTGCACAGTCATGTATGGCCTTGAGAAAACTATTCGTATTCAGTATTCACTTACTATAATGGGGTGATATTACACACTAAAAGTTAAATATGAGAAATGTACCTGTTTCACTGTGGGTCAGAAACAGTGCCTGACTATATAGGGATAAAGGGAAAAGGAGCCATAAGTGAGCAGAAGCCATATATACAGCAACACAGTGAAAATATCTATTGAGCCGTTGTGAGTACACACAAATGTGCACGAAAGCAAATGAAAAGTCCTTCCAGGAATTCACAGGCTTTATCCTCTGATTGTATTTAGTTATTGTGAATGTTGCCACACATATGATTGGCAGAGATCTGCGGCCCCAAGTGCTGTGCCACATATAGGCACTGTGCTCTGTAAATATCTAAATGGTTTCCTCTTGCGCTATTTGCAAAGAATTTAAATGATAAAAAAGAAAGGCTAATTGCTGGAAGGACTGAGCGCAGAGGGGAAAGGATATGATTTGTACAAACTATCCGACACTTTGTTGTATAAATCGTCTCTATTGGATGCAGTCAGTCTCCACAGATCTCATTGAACAAATCGTGGGCCACATCTCTTGATCGATGGCTCTAATAAAGTATTTGCAAGCAATTTGTAGAGCTTGAACAGGTCGCAGTAAGTGTTCAACAGTAGTCATGGAATAGTTTTTCCTCATTACTTGCTGTAAATTACTCGCATTTTTGTGCCGCTCTGAACATTTCTAGCATGCTAATCTGTTGTGATGATGATAAACTGTAAGATCTTTATTTTGGTAGCTCTGGCTTACTAAGGAAATGTCACCCACAATGTTTTCTATGATAACAATTGCAGCTTAAGGGTTTGCGCGTAAATTGGAGCAAAATCCCTTGTTCATCGCCTTGGGCTTTTGAATTTTTAAAAGGTGTTACAGTTTTCCCTATGAGACCATCGCAAATACAATTTGATTTGATGCAGGGAAAGTTGTTCCCCCTGAATCACGCTCAGCTTAAGGGTCTTTTTACACATTTTATGGCTTTGAAACACGAATAATGTTAAAGAATGAGAATTAATTATGACTTTAATATGGTTCTGACGAGACCATCATACAACTTTTGTACATACTCTTTCTTGATTTAGAGCAAAACAAATGTATGTAATGATTTAAAATTTGAATTATTTTAATGGTATATTAGTTATCTGATGTTGTTGGCTTTTGTTTTTTACATGTTACGCAGTCAGTTGATCAATTAAAACACATTTCAGCTTTAAAGGTGCTTCTGCTAATATTTATTACATGTAATTGATTTATTGCCGTGGTAATGGGATTGATAATTAAATTGGATATTGTTGTTTACCAGCTGTGTTTGTGTGTGTCGATTTCATTCACAAGTTGCCAATTAGTGCAAATGAACATACATTGGTACATACAGTATGTGTGATTGAATGGTGCTGGGAGGTTAGTTGTACCTATGTTTCTGTACCAGATATGCATTATTACAATTGACTGTATTATTTTCATGTTGCTTGCCGCCTTTGTCTGTTTTAAAGGTAACTGGTTGTTTGTATTTGACATTTTTACTTGAGACACTGCTTTAATTGGTGTTTATATTCTGTTGTAGTAAATGATATTTTTCTTTATTTCTCTTCCTTTTTTTGAGCTTTACCATTTTACTGAGATGCACTGTCACTGATGTTGTAACTGGGAATTGTACTTTTGCGCCAATATTTTTGGTTGGTGCAAAAATAAACATAACTTTTAAATAAATGGTGTGACTTGTCTTTTTACTGATGTTATTGGTCTAATGTTTGTGATTAATAAAGGACTGATGTTTGATACCTAGTGCACAGAGTTTGATCATCAAAAAAAAAGCGTACATATTTCATAACAGAGAGAGGGAAAGTCTGGACTATAAGCACCACTTTTGGCATATTGCACGAAGGACAGGTAAGAAAAGGGGTTGTGTGGATTTTGTAGTGGCAGTATGTCAGTTATAGCAACAAGCAGTAAGTGGAGTAATTTCAACCTCTTTAACAGTGTTTCATTTCACTCAAACTACCCCACCTACCTGCTGTTATTTCAGTTCCTACAGTTGGCTACAGTGGAGCTTCTTAACAGATAATTACCGCAATAAATTATTACTTCGCCCACAAAACAGTCGTTTGTGTATTAGTATCTCAACCTATGCTGCCTTAAGTGTCAACAAGGAATTAAAATACCGAAAATATATCCAGTCCAATACATTTAATCAAGTAGGCCTACAGTAGGCCTACTAAGTACAATTGTAATGTAGCCTACTTGAGTTTTTCCATTTTATGCTCATTTGTAATTCTACTACACTAAAATTCAGAGGTAAATATTTAACTTTTACTACACTACATTAACGTAGTAGGCTACCTTAAGTTACTAATACCTACTTAGCTGATATCTAATAATTCGAAAGTACATTTCAAAATGTAGTAGCCTACTTGTAGAAACACGTTTTTATAAAAGAAAAAGTTTATTGTATCACTTCAAAATATATGGGTTTTTATTCATACTTATAGCAAACACTATATTAAGATTTATATTTGGACTAAACATTTAACTTGGTAACATGATACGTTTTATATAAAGAAAACATAGTTACCGCGGCATTAAAACATTGACAGTTCGGAGTCACGTGTCGTTTTTTCTGGGCTCACGTGTCATGGTTCTTAAATTCCGTTCGAGAATTTGACTTAATATGGTGAGCGCTCGATTCGAATCCAGTCAGTGTTCCTAAACTCATCTCAGTCACAAACACACACAAACACACGCAGAGCAGCTGTTGTTTGCAGAGAGAGACCTTTTTAACTCATTTCCAAAACCTGATAAATATATCAACCTTAGTGAGCTCAACTGTTGCTACAATGCCTCGGTAAGTAGCCTACTTGAGTCTTGTTTTTTCATTGTTTTTTACATTTTTTTAACATTTTGCAAGTCAACTTATTTGTTTAATTTGCTTCAACTTGTGTTTTGTAATGTTTTGGACTTGTATTGATATATACTATATGCTAGCAGTAATATATGCAGTTGACATCATTACTTTCAGATTTCTTAGCACAATGGGGGGGTTGAGTCACCTTATTTTCCACTCAACCAATGTTTCGTGATATAGTTTATCTCCCTTTATATTTATTTGTCATGACTGTTGTATTAATAGTGCACTAACATCTATATGGGCCTTTTCAGACGAACAAGGAGGACAGCTCCATCCAGACCTAAACAAAAGGTGTATGGCCCCCCCCCACCAACACGTGAGGAGGAAAGTGCCCAAGAAAATGACTTGATCGAGATTCTCAAGTCATTCGGATGCTTTGAGAGCAACGTGGAGCTGAGACACAGGTGAGATGCATATTTATTCATTAAGATGTAATTAATACAGCTTTGAGAGGTAGGCTTATGATTTTAAGGGTACTTGGGGAGGGGATATATTCCTTTAAAACAACATTAACAAGCAAATGCCCAGGTGAAAGAGACCACGACACTTCAGAGGAATTACAAAGTCTGAAAATGCTCTTTGTGTCTTGTTTGCAGAGAGAATGTGGTCCAGAGACTGGATGTACTGTTCAAAGAGTGGCTCACAGAGATGTGTCTGCAAATGGTAAGACATCTATCTTTATAAAATATTGTTCTTTCAAAAGTAACTCCTAAAATTATACTCGAAATGTGTTATTGGTTTGGTAACATTTTCTTTGTTGTTGTAGAATTCACCAGACATTGTCCCGCAGAAGGTTGGAGGGAAGCTCGTCCCTTTCGGCTCCCATCACCTGGGGGTCGCCTCGAAAGGCGCCGACATCGACATCCTCTGTGTGGGACCGGGTTTCCTCCAGAGGAAGGACTTCTTCTCCTCTTTCGTTGGAAAACTGAAGAGGCAGAGAGAGGTCAAAGACATACGGGTACGTCTATAAGACATTCATTAAGTTACTTTTTTTACCTTGTTGCAAGTTACTGACTGTTGTTGTCTTCAGGTCATTGAAGAGGCATTCGTCCCTGTCGTTAAACTGACCTTTGAAGGAATTGAGGTAATTTGACCTAAGAAGAAATGTTGTCTCTGCAGTATTCTTCAATCAAAGGTTTGTCAGCATGTGTATTCATCTTTGTTTGTGTGCTCCTGCTACATCCTAGATAGACTTAGTCTTTGCCAGGGTGGCCAGGTACAGAGTCCCACAGGAAATGGACCTGCTCCGAGAGGATTGGCTACAGGGGATGGACCTCCACTCTGTGAGGAGTCTGAACGGTAAGCATCATGTTAGAGACCTGCGGGGACATCCTGCAGCATTAGTACCTGACAGCTGAACCCGTCAGGAAGGTTTTTGTGATGTATTTTGGTCTGCCTTTTTTAAAGTAACTCTTTTGATATTAATCTTTCTCTTGTTTGTTTTTTGTAGGCTACAGAGTAACAGAGGAGATCCTCAGGCTCGTACCGAATGTTCAGAACTTCAGACTCGCTCTGAGGACCATAAAGCTTTGGGCCAAACGTGAGTCGAGATCTCTTCTTGTATGACTAAATGAATCAGAAAATACTAAAACAGCCATAAACCTAATTGACTACATCTGCAGTGGGTTGGAGCAGATTAGATCATGCCAGTGTTATCATGAGGTAACATTGTGAAGTGGAGGTCTTCATCTGTTCTCTCATCCTTTCTCTTCAGAAAGAAACATATACTCAAACTCTCTGGGTTTCCTTGGCGGCGTTTCCTGGGCCATTCTGGTAGCCAGAATCTGCCAGGAGTACCCGAACGCCTCAGCCTCCACCCTGGTCACAATGTTTTTCAAGGAGTACAACATGTGGTGAGTTGTCCCATTTCTTCAGTAAATGCCTTCTTTCCAATAAAACAGAAGAAAAAAAAATCCACTAAACCATATTTTGTATAAATCTTGTTTTGTGACAGGAAGTGGCCAAACCCCATCATGTTGAGGGAGTTGAAGGATTGTCATTTCAACCTTCCTGTGTGGGATGCAAGGGTAAGGCCTCGGCAGAATTTAAACTACAAATATAAAATATATCAGTTAACTAACACATTTGCTCAAAAGCAACTGCAAGCTGAACATGATGCATTTTCCAGGTTAATCTGGCAGACCGCTCCCACTCTATGCCAATCATCACACCGGCATACCCAATGCAGAACACTGCTTTCAACGTGACTCCCTCCACCCTGGCCATCATGAAGGAGGAGATCCAGCGCGGTATGTCTTCACTCAGACATCCATCAGATGCTCACAGAGCACACAGTCTCAGAGCTGTCCTGTGATTTACAATCAGTTGGTCAGAAATAAGCATTTCAACTTCAATCACTGCACTGTACTTGGATTAGGTTGCCACGATTTAGCAATGTTTAACTCACATCTTTAGGAACATTACAGGAAATCATGCAAACAAAGAGGAGATTCATTTTTAACAAGCTTTCCCTTCCTCTCTCACAGGCCACACTATCGCCCGCTGGTCCCAACTCTTTGAGAAGCCCAATTTCCTCAAGAAGTACAAGTATGTAATAATCTGCCCAAATATGAACATGTGTATTAGCAAACACAATATATACTTTCTTAAATATTGACATCTCCACCAAGTTTATTAGTCATTCTTAGCTCTGATATTTTATACATTTTTGTATCTGTCTTGATGCTTTTTCTAATAGTGTAATTATGCTTTCAAAGAAAAGATCTTTATATCTGATGTTTTGTCACGTTGTGTTTTTTCTTAATGAAGATGGAACAGTGTGAAAATTCACACTGCATAAAATACTGTTCTGCTTATTTTCATCTGAATGATGTATTTGTTTTCACACGTTGTGCTTTATAGTGCGTGAATTGGTATTTGAGTTTATATTAATGTGAGCTACTTAAGGCAGAGTCTTTATATATTGCATACTGTAACTGATGGATGTGTTTTTAATCGACTCTCTTTTGACCTAAACACAAACTCTTCAATGACTTTTTCGAATGAACGTGCGGATGTTTGTAATTTGCTGTTTTTTTCTTTGTAATGTGCGACTGCTTTCAATTTGTACTTGATTGTTGAATCCCACTTTCTTAATGAGGGTGTATTTGTGGTTTTGTTGTTTACTGTTATTAACTGAACATTTAGACAGAATTATGTTAGTAGAAGTAGGTTTAAGAATGAGATCATGTGTTTCTTTGTGTGGATAATAGTTTAACCTATAAGAAATATTAAACATATTTAATAGTTGAATGCTGATTGTTTTATGTGCAGACCAGGTTGTGCTGTTTGTATATTCATTCATTCAAAATGTAGAGAAAAGCTGATTTAAGAAGCTGTTAACGTGTTCGGTCTGACATGAATGAGTTGTTCCTGGAGTTCCTTATTTGACTGCATTTGTAATATTGTCCAGTTTAAATAAATCTGCCGTGTGTTTTGATCCGTCTTGTTTTATTTGGACGAATGTGGAGCTTTCCTTCTAGGTTTGCACACGTTTCAACAGTTGGACAGTCAGTACAGGCAGTTTCCTTGATATATCTAAAGATGTGTTTACCGGCTTTAATAAGAAGTGAGCAGTTGTGCTGTTGAGATTTAACAATACTCACACAAATTCAACACAGAACCACCTCACTTTCTAAAGGGTCAACAGGTTTTACCTTTTAGAAAAAATGGTTACGGTTTATAATGAAGACGAGTAACCTGATTTTAGTGATGTTACTCAATATGCTGTAGCTTGGCCTGTTTTAAATGTCAGAAATACCTTCAACTATGACCATTGTTCAAATGAATATGATTGATGTAGTAAGATGTCAGCCTGTGCACAAAGGCTCAATGCTGTGACGTGTATTGCAACTGTTGTCTCTTATGTTTCAAGGCATTACGTTCTGCTGCAAGCTACTTCAGCTACAGAGGAGCAGCATCCTGCATGGTGAGTACACAGAGCATTGAACACGAGTAGCCCAGTTTGAGTAAAATTGGAATGGATTTAAGCGTTTTTGTCCACGATGAGAATGCTTTTTATGCTTCAGGTTTAACATTGTATTTCCACCAACTGTAGTGCTCTCTGAAACTGATGTTTTGTTCAATCTGTCAGGGTTGGCCTGGTGGAGTCTAGAATCCGACACCTGGTGGTAAATCTGGAGAGAAATGTGTTGGTGACCCGGGCCCACATTAACGTCCAGTCCTACCCTGAACGCAGCACGGGCAACGCCAGGTAAGGACGAGTGGTTTTATGGTTATATTAGTGTTGGTATCTTGCATATTATTCATTTACGGAATATTAAATAATGTAATAGTAATGTTTTACTCTGTCCACTCATTGGTGTGTACTTCTTCCTGTTTCAGAGAGAAAATTAGCACAGGCTGATCATTTCTCTTAAGCAGCAGTTCATTTCTATTAACTTGTTACTGTTTTTTTACCAAGTCAACTCATTGGTGTGTATTTCTGTTTCAGAGCGCCAATGAGAACAAAGTGGCTGATTGGGCTTGTGTTCAATGAACAGGGGGGCCAACACCTGTCAATAGACCTGACTCTCCAGCGCTTCAGTGACATCGGTATTTTTCTTTTTCTAAACTCAGGAGAAATTGAGCTTTGTCTTGTGAAATTATGAATCTTATTTGTATGTTGTGCTGTTGCAGTCCACAGTGTGGCATGTCGCTGTCAGACGTTCAGAGAGGGGATGAGCACCTCAGCTCGATACATGTCCCAGAAGGACTTCAGCTGGGATCTGCCTCAGGAGCCTGGCAGGAGGGTTATCAGTGAAGAGCCGCAGCCCTCAGTGAGCACCGCTGCTCCATCTCCGACGAGTCACCAGGCCACAAAGAGGTCTCGTTCGCCTCACTCAGAAACTTCCAGCAAGAAGTTTAAATCTGACGAGGGGCCGAGCGAGGAAGTCTGTCTCAGCCAATCAAAGAGTGGAGGTCTCAAGAGAGCCCGCACTCCTGAGTCAGGGTCACCGAGCAAGAGGGTCCGAACTGATCTGCTGAGGCCCGCTGAAACCTGAACGAGAAGGAGAGCCCCCCCCCCCAGCCTCCATTCATTTCATTTTGTAAATAGATGAATATATTGTATTATTTATATATATGCAAATAGCTGTATAAATGTACAACATGTCAATTAAATATGTATTTGCAAAATACACATGAACCAAAACTAGAGGTATTCTATTCCCTTGAGTGCATTTGATGAAATTGTATTGTAGTTTTGGTGTGATTCAACAACACTTTTCACTGCCACCACACCATTACATTAAATTCAACTAATTCCCTGACAGTTTTCATGAATTACAAATCACAAATTGATACAGAACACCTTAAAGCATACACTTCACTACAAAGGACCACAACACGTCTAAAGACACATAACATGACCGTAGTAGACTGACCCAAAGGTACTGTAAACACACAAAGAACTAGATGCAAAACAGCCACAAGTTTCCATTTGATGCTACTCCACTACAATTCAGAGGTAAATCATGTACTTTTACTCCACTATATTTATTTAATACTGTTAGTTACTTTTCAGATTTAAATGAATGATGTGAAATCTAATCAAGTGTTGAATCAGACTTTAGTTCCACCTGGAGTAAATCCACCAGCTACCCTGCAGTATACAAAGTCATTCAAACTAGCTGCACCTTTACCAGCTTTGAGAACACTTTCATGATCAATCATTATAAAACATATCATATATATTATTCTGAAATGGACCAATCTGCACAACGACTACTTTTACTTTTGGGACTTTTAAGTGTACTTTGATTCTAAAACTTTTCTACTTTCTACATTTTGAATATAGGACTTTCTTGTAATAGAGTATTCCTACACTCTGGTACTTCTACTTTTACTGAAGTACAATATCTGAGTACTTGTCCTACCTCTGTAAATAATATATGATTATAGAGGGATGCAGAAATGGTCATTGTGTGGGCTTTTAAGGGTAGTTCTGAGTAATGCACAATATAGCCTACTGCTGTTGTTTTTCACTGTTCTAAAGATGAGTACAATTATTTTTCTAAGGTTCTCTATTGCTAGCAGAGAGCCATTATTGTGTGTAATGTAAGGTGGCTGCTGTGTTGCTATGCCCACTAAAAGTCAGTGCTATGATACTTTTAAATTCCTAATATCAGACCGGCTACGTTTCCCCATTAGACTTCATGAAATGTCGAAACATTTCTAGGAACCAGTGCTGGCCATTAAATAGGAGGAATAAGATTAAGATTAATATACATTTTACATTTTAAATGCAGAACTTGTACTTCTAATGGTGTATTTCTATACTGTAGTAATACTGCTTTTATTTAAGTAAAAATATCTAAGGTCTTTATCCACCTCTGCTCAGGTCTAGACAGCAATTAACAGCGCAGGACAGGAGGGACACAGCCGACACAGGGCAGGACAGAAAAGGTTGCAGAGGCATTGGCCGCCTTATGATAGAACACCTTCATTACACAGAACAGGACACTTAATTACACCTTCTCACTAAATCACACCTTTTCTAATGTATCACCAAGCCAGGAAGCCGTCAAATACATTGTGAAGGGTTTGTGGCCCTAAAGAGAACATCGGATCACAGCAGTGATTTCAGCTAGATACTTTCCTAACTATGACAACAAAATGATAATGCTGTCATGCTGATTCTTTTATTATTGTTTTAGCAGGTGAAGCTTTAAGAATCCAAGCGGCTTTCATTTGACCATTTGCACTAAGCGTGTTGGACAGTTGAAGCCAATACAAAGGCTATTTGTTTAGCAGGTATTTGGTCATAAATGTGAGTTGAATGAAATGTCAGGGGATCACCAGTTATAAGGGTTTATCCTCTGAGGACCATGAATATCTGTCCTAGATTTCAACACAATCCATACAGTTGCTGTTTGTCAGTCTGTGTTGAACCCAGACGGGCACTGCCATGGAGCCACAAAGGTGATATCATATTGGTGGTGATGATGCATGTGATGACACAAAAGCAAGGAGAAACCAATAAATGTGATTGGCATGCTTTGCAGGCCACTCATTGATCGCTGGCAGCAGAAGAATTCCCAGCTGAGTCTCTGGGCTAATCACACTCTTCGCTCGTGTGCTGCGGCAGAGGCCGCTGTTCTTGGCACCGCCTCGCTAACAAACAGCTGCACTTTCTGAAGGGCAGGACTTTTGTCTCTGCAGGAGGAAGCATTATGTTCACAAACATAAAGACTCACACTTTCATACACAACAAGAATGAACGCCAACAAACTGTTTGGGGGGGAAAACAGCTCTGATGGCATGGTAGATTAAACCACATTTAAATTGTGTGTGGAATTAAATATTAATTACAAGGCAGGATTAAATTGTAATTTAAGCATAGTTCCGCAGACACCCGTGCAAGTGTCATAAAATCTGTTATTATCTTTAGTAGCAATTGCAATGTAGCAAATAATACATGTCCTTTGCGATACAATACATTTACGGCTGTGGACAACAGTCTTGTGTACTGTGTTAGTGTTACAGTTCCTTGTGGCGGGAGACCTTGCAGCTTAAACTAAGCAATGGAGAGAAGTGCACTAAAGACAGCAGTGTACTGTAGGCAGAGAAGAAAAATGAAAAGCATGTGAAACTTTCCAAATACAATGTCAATGTTGGCTGTTGCAGGTAAAACTTTAAGGTCACCTGCCACCATGACAGATTTTTGTTATATTAAAAAATACAATTAAATTAACAACATTTAAATAAGTCAGAAATAAAGTTGATTTGTTACCTATTTCTGGTTACATTGACAATTCAAGAGCACAATAGTTAATGAAAGAACTTAATGTAGGAGAGAAGCTGCTCCTGAACAGCTGTCCAATGTAAGCATCACATAAAAAAAACTGTATAATAAGCGTCTTAACTGATGAGAGTGCTGAATCAAATATTTAACAGGCGATTCAAATGTGGTTTGTAGTAATGTGATGCCCATTAAGAAGCCACACCGCTCTATTAGTTCACTGATACATTTCCTGAGCTCTGACGCTGTCCGTGGTCCTGAGCGCTGCACCATTAACTCCGCACCACTGGGGGTCAGTAGGGGGCTTGGCACTGACAACAGGAGCTGTTGGGGCTATATATATATATATATCTTTATATTATTTAATAGTTTAACATTTATTTTCTTGCTGTTTATAATGTTTATTATTATTATTATTATTATTATGTATTTATATGTATTCTTAGTTAGTCATAAGTTAAAGTAGTTTCTATGCTTTTATTTTGAAGGCATGTTTTGGGCACTGGGTGATTAGAGCACCTGGTGTAATTGTATATATTGGAGACAGGTGGGTGGTGGGAGCCAGAGCACTAGTAGGCAAACGGTTTTTTACCAGGGTGTTTCGAGCCACAGGGTTTTCCAACCACAAGAAAGGAAAGCCATAGGAAAGGCTTAAAGGAACCAACCATAGGAAACCTGTTCATTGTCAATGATATTGGATCATAATAAATGCACAACTGAGAATCTTGTCGACCTGGATCATTGCCCTGCGTAAGATCTGCTATCGAGTGCCTCAGCGGCTGTATTATTTTAAGTTAATTATCTGTTTTATTTCTATATGATTTTGGCCGCTACAGGAGCCACAATGAGCAATTGAGAAGCAGTGGATAACATGAATATAATGTGTCATTAATCAAATCAAACCCCGGGTGGATGATTTGCAGAATAAATGTAATATATTGAGCATGACAAAGACAAATCTGAATGGAGCACTTGATCAAAATCATCAATTACAGGATGTGCGTCTTGGAAGTAACCCAAGAACTGAGTGCACTTCTTTCAGTCGGCAGCACACGCACACAAAAGGCGGAAACATGTTGAAGTAGCACTATCATGCTGTAGTACCTTACTTATTGATGAGTCTTCAGAGTGGATCACACAGACGTGGGCTTAGATTTCTCTATTAAACAGGTCAATGCACAAGCATCAAGACACCATCTCCACTTGTGCCTTATGATGGAGACTGGACAGTACTACACGGTTACTATACATGTATACATGTTTGTTATGTATTTTTTATAATATTTTCAGAAGTAGTTTTCTAGTGGTATTTGTGATGCATTCTCATGGTGTTCCAAAGCCTCAAGAAAAATAACCAATTGATTGTCATAGTGATGTGAACATTATGAATGGAGAACATTATCGGAAGAAAATAACACATTAATCATGTAGGAAGCATATGATAAAAAATACTATTTATTTGCATTCTAGGACTTCTTGGATACAGCCATTTTGAAACTTCATCTATACAAGTACAAGTTATTATTTCTCAGCCTCCACTGTACCACTTTTGAGCATTCTTATTTTCGCGGTTTGTCACAGAAGTTCTCCAACTTCATTGATATGCTGCTAGGTTGTCGAAAAACACAGTCATCTTTTTGCCCTATTTTCACAGATTTAGGTATCTGCTGTTCAGCATGGAACATTTAGCCTGAACAAGAAGCCAGAAGGAACACTAAACAAGCTAAAAGCAGGCTTTGTTTAAATTATGGGTGTCAGATTATCTCCTTAATGTCAGGGTCAACGTTTTGAGCTGGATGACTGTGCATTTTTAGAGTTCATGTCATTGCATTGAAAAGCTTTCATTAACCCAAGGGTCAACACATTTTCATTGCTTGCAGCTTCCTTTGATTAAAGTTGGAAATGACAACCAGTAAAGATTCTTTCACCTGCCACTGACAGTTTGTAAATTACCAGCGGTGTGTAAAATAATAATTTCCAGCTAATGATTGAAACCTCTTTCTCTCTGTTTTGAGTGTTAGTATGCTCAATGAGCTGCAGAGTGCATAGATGGCTGACAATCCTTGTTCTGATGAATGACTGAGAAGGATCCTCTGCTGTGTGCGTCTACTTCCTCCTTCTTATCGTGTCCTCTTCTGACTCTGTGGCATTTATACAAGCAACTTTAATTTTGCAGTAGCTAACATCTGTGGATAGATGTCAGAAAAGTGACTCATGCAATGCGCACAGAGCTGCTTCCACTTAATCATGCAGGTCGACCCTGGAGAAACAGAGAGGATGAAGACATATATATATTTCTCCAGCAGAATACTTCGCTTTAATGACTGGGAGGATAGCATTGAAGCTCAGAGAGGGGGAACAAATAGCGATATGACAATGTCGACACAATGGGATTTCTCTTATGAGAGTATTAGAGGCACGTACGTATTAGATGGAAAGGTCTTTACTTTGAGTTTCTCTCTGCCCCCACCCTCTCCAACCCTGAATAACGGAATCAGAACAGAGAAACTAAGTATTGATTCAGCGGCTTAAAATGCATTTTCAATTCACATACCATTTGAACAGCCTTCCCTGCCTCCCTTTTTTATGCCACCAATTCCATTAACCTCACCCTGCCCTCTGGCACCCCTCACCCCTCTCACTCTCTGTTAACCCTGCCCGCTTTATTCTCATCCCATCATTTCTGGTTCAGCTGAGATATGATCATTACCTTTCAGCGCATGTCCACCTTTAGGCAGGATTGTGCAGTGATACAAACACCAGTCTAATATGTGTTGTAAAAAATCACCGGCAAGACAGTAACATCCACTTTAACAAGCCCTTTCAGGCTGTTATAGCTTCAGTTGGCAGCGGTGATGCCGTGTACAAACAAATAACCCAAGTCTGTTAACAAAAATGTAAACATTATTGCAGCATATTAAAAAAAAATCCCTTCAGCGGGGCAATCATGAAAGGATGACGAGGCAGCTTTTATATTTGTTGAATACGTCAAACTAAGAGCGCGTGGCGTGAAAAGAGCTCCCACAATGAAAGAGGGTAGAAATCATTGTATGATTTTCCTTAGCTTTTGTATAATATAAATTATGAGGCATATCTCTCCGGCATTGTTAAGTGCACCTCCTCGGTATCTGATCTGCGGTTTATTAAAAATGGAAGTCATTCTAAATGAGCCCCGTAATGCTCAACCCTTTCAAGAAATCTTAATGGATCCAAGCCTATCTCTGACAAGGTTAAACGCTTGAGGAGACAGCGAGAAACGTTAACAGACTAGATTATGGAGAGAGATGAATACTAACCAGCACACAGATTTGGATGGAACATTAGACGGTGCCATGAATAAATGCAGTGAGTTTGTTAACATGCATCAGGTATTCCAGATAGCGCTGGATAAATAATATGTTGACTTCATGTTGTGAATTTTATATTTATTGCCCTGAATTATCTGACATAAAACCTCAATGAAACTTCTCTTGCAGACCAGAGAGCTGAACTAACTGCAACTGTTGCAGATCCCAAAATCACTGTTATAATCACTCTCGACCTTGTTCTGACTTATGTTATTGAAATTGAGCAACTATTAGTCGAACCGCATAATCCTGCTTTATCCGACCATTTTTGCTGAGGGGGCTGCAGCACCCCCATCTGCGATGCTCCACTAGCAAAAAGTCAGTTAAGTCGCTTCAGCTGATTCAAAATGCTGCAGCTCGTGTACTAACCAGAGTTAGGAAAAGGGACCACATTACTCCTGTTCTAGCTGCCTTACACTGGCTCCCTATAGAACACAGGATAGAATTTAAAATTCTTCTTCTCGCCTACAAAGCCCTTAATGGGCAGGCGCCATCTTACCTTAAAGAGCTCATTATACCCTACTGTCCTACTAGGGCATTGCGTTCCAAGAATGCACGGTTGTTGGTTGTTCCTAGAGTCTCTAAAAGTACAATGGGAGCCAGAGCCTTTTCTTATCAAGCTCCACATTTGTGGAATCAGCTTCCAGTTTGTGTTCGGGCGGCAGATAGCCTATCCGTTTTTAAGAGTGCGCTGAAGACCTTCCTTTTTGATAAAGCTTATAGTGATAAAATAATCGAATAAGAGTGCATTGACCTTGATCCCTGCCGAGTCGACGCACAACTGTTGATTTGTGTCAGTGCCAAACAACTTTTTAGGAGCAATGCGCTCATGATATAGATGTGGCGCATACATCATACATCTTCCTACCCTTTTCCCTCAACCTATCCTAAGGGAGTGCATGTACGTAGACACGTTAGTTTTGCTGCTATAGGCTTAGACTGTCGGGGGACACCTTACTTCTTCCTTCTCTCTGTCTGTACCTGTGTACTCTCATGTTCCGAATAACCCAGCTTCCCCCAAATTTCTTTTTGGTGTCTATCTACGCCGGGATACGTAGTCATGTGTCCTGGATCCTGCATCCTGAGTCCTGCATCCGGAGTCCTGCATCCGGAGCAGTGGCGGCGCCAGAGATTTTCTCTAGGGGGTGCTGTGGGGTAGCTTGACGTTTCATAGAGGGTGCTCAAACATTAAGGGTTTCCCATTAATGCACCAGCGCTACAGTTGAATTTTCTACTGCAACACTCCCCACATGCACACACAGTGTACCCGCGACAGTTACAATGAAGGCTCGATAATCAGCTCACGGCATATAGGTGTAATCAGGGGTAAAGTGCTATTTTTACAAGTGGGGAGAGGACCTCACCTCCTCTAGTGGGGTCCGGGGGCATGCTCCCCCGGGAAGATTTTTTTTTAAATATTGAAGTTAAAAGCATCAATCTGGTGCACTTTGAGAGCAACATTATGATCTATGGATACATCTCTCAACACCCATACGAAACAGAACTGTAAACAGATTTACTTTTTCTTTATGGATATTTTACAAATCACTCCCCTTTTAAAACAAACCGTTTGAGACCCACTGAGATAACTAGACTCAAGTTAACTATCTAAACACTGAGAGTCCTTTACTTCACCTGAGCTGAGATTATCTGAGACTCTCAGTCTGACAGGAGAGTGTTCTCCCTCCACCTTGTTGTTGAAAAAGCTCCTTATATCCGTTAGCTTGGCTAGCTAGCACCAGATGCTAACCACAACGATCTCCGGTAGATCTCTCTCTCGCTCGCTCGCCCACGCACACAAAATGGCTCGTGCCACACACACACAGAGCAGAGCTTGAATGAAACACAGAGACCCAAAAATCGAATGGGTGCTGGCCATTGGCCTAATCATATCACCTGTGTTGGCTTTATGTTTTTGGTCAAACATTTGTTTGTTTCACATTTGCATTGATGTAATCAATAATTTTTCTAATTTAATAAAAATAATAATAATAATTTTCGAAAATAATAAAAAAACATATTTATTGGGGGTGCTTAGGGGGTGCTTTGGCAATCCTGGGGGGTGCTTCAGCTCCCCCCTGGCGCCGCCTCTGATCCGGAGTCCTGGATCCTGAGTCTTGTGTCCTGGATCCTCTATCCTGAGTCCTGGATTTGAGTCCTGGACTTCGAGTCGTGGCTGAACCTGTCTCTGCGGTCCTGCCTGACTCTCACCATACTACTTCCCTGATGGCTCCCACAGGATTGCTGACATCCTTGTGGATTCATCTTCTTATTATAGACACATGCATTTCCAAACATTTGGACTACCTATGCTGTAAAATGTATTATCTCTTTAATTTACACACGGCATCTATTGCACGCCTGTCCGTCCTGGGAGAGGGATCCCTCCTCTGTTGCTCTCCCTGAGGTTTCTCCCATTTTTCCCTTTAAACTGTAGGTTTTCTCCGGAAGTTTTTCCTTGTACGATGTGAGGGTCTAAGGACAGAGGGCCTCGTATTGTCATACTGATATTCTGTACACACTGTGAAGTCCACTGAGACAAATGTAACATTTGTGATATTGGGCTATATAAATAAACATTGATTCATTCATTCATATTCCTACTGTATTTAAACTGTTCTCTAAGCTAAGGCATACACTGAAGTCTATTTGGGATTACGTTTTTTGGAATTGTACCATTATTACATTGGACCAAAAAATGTACTGATTTTCACCTGTTTCTTACTTTCCTAAAGGAACATTTTGTAACTATTTGACTTAAAAAAATAACATTAACTTTAGGGAGAGTGGTACCTTTGTGAGTTCCTATCTGGGCACCCAACACCTTTTTTCGCACAATGTGACTTGGTGAGTTGGTACGATATCCCGCCAGAAGTGTGTAACGTTTAAAGCTATAAATTGATTTAGGTGAAACTGGATTATACAAGCGGCCGAGATGGGTTTTCTCCGCAGGGTGGCTGGTGTCTCCCTTAGGGATAAGGTGAGAAGTTCGGTCATCAGGGAGGGACTCGGAGTTGAGCCGCTCCTCCTTCGCGTCGAAAGGAGCCAGTTGAGGTGGTTCGGGCACCTAGTTAGGATGCCACCTGGGCGCCTCCCTAGGGAGGTGTTCCAGGCACGTCCAGCTGGGAAGAGACCAAGGGGTAGACCTAGGACCAGGTCAATCAATCAATCAATCAATCAATGTTTATTTATATAGCCCAATATCACAAATGTTACATTTGTCTCAGTGGACTTTACAGTTTGTACAAAATATCAGTATGACAATACGACACCCTCTGTCCTTAGACCCTCACATCGTACAAGGAAAAACTTCCGGAGAAAACCCACAGTTTAAGGGGAAAAATGGGAGAAACCTCAGGGAGAGCAACAGAGGAGGGATCCCTCTCCCAGGACGGACAGACGTGCAATAGATGCCGTGTGTAAATTGAAAAGATAATACATTTGCAACATAGGTAGTCCAAATGTTTGGAAATGCATGTGTGTATAATAGGAAGATGAATCCACGAGGATATCCATCCAGGACCTATGATCCAGGACCACAGCCACGACTCAAGATCCAGGGCTCGCAATCCAGGACAGAGGAGCGCAGGATCATCCATGACTCCGGATCCCGGCGTATATAGACACCAAAAAGAAAGACATTTGGGGAAGCTGGGTTAATCGGAACATGAGAGTACACAGGTATAGACAGAGAGAAGGAAGAAGTAAGATGTCCCCCGACAAACTAAGCCTATATCAGCAAAACTAGGGGCTGGATCTAATCAGCCCTAACTATAAGCTTTATCAAAAAGGAAGGTCTGAAGCGCACTCTTAAAAACGGATAGGGTGTCTGCCGCCCGAACACAAACTGGAAGCTGATTCCACAAATGTGGAGCTTGATAAGAAAAGGCTCTGGCTCCCATTGTACTTTTAGAGACTCTAGGAACAACCAACAACCCTGCATTCTTGGAACGCAATGCCCTAGTAGGACAGTAGGGTATAATGAGTTCTTTAAGGTAAGATGGCGCCTGCCCATTAAGGGCTTTGTAGGCGAGAAGAAGAATTTTAAATTCTATCCTGTGTTCTATAGGGAGCCAGTGTAAGGCAGCCAGAACAGGAGTAATGTGGTCCCTTTTCCTAACTCTGGTTAGTACACGAGCCGCAGCATTTTGAATCAGCTGAAGCGACTTGACTGACTTCTTGGTACACCCTGATAATAAAGAGTTACAATAATCCAGCCTTGAAGTAACAAATGCATGGACTAGTTTCTCTGCATCGTTTTGAGGCAAGATATGCCTGATTTTTGCAATGTTACGTAGATGGAAGTAGGCGGTCCTTGAAATTGATTTTATGTGGGCGTTAAAGGATAAATCCTGATCAAATATAACACCAAGATTCCTTACAGTCTCACTGGAGGCCAAATTAATGCCATCCATAGTTAGTATATCCTTAGATAATTTGTTTCGTAGATTCTTCGGGCCAAGTACAATAACTTCAGTTTTGGTCGTGTTTAACATCAAAAAGTTTAAGGTCATCCACGTTTTTAAGTCCTTAAGGCAGTCTTGAATTTTATTTAGATGATTAATTTCATCAGGCTTGATTGATAAATATAGTTGAGTATCATCCGCATAACAATGAAAGTTTACAGAATGATTCCTTATAATATTGCCTAACGGAAGCATATATAATGTGAACAAAATAGGTCCGAGCACTGAGCCCTGTGGCACTCCATGGCTAACTTTGGTTTGCGTGGAAGATTCATCATTGACACGTACAAACTGAGAGCGTTCAGATAGATAGGACCTAAACCAGTCTAAAGCAGTTCCCTGTATGCCAACTAAGTGCTCTAGTCTTTGCAATAAGATATCATGGTCGATAGTATCAAATGCAGCACTGAGATCGAGCAAAACAAGAATAGAGACACGTCCCTTGTCAGAGGCTATTAGAATGTCATTTGTGACTTTAACCAGAGCTGTCTCTGTGCTATGATGTGTTCTAAAGCCAGACTGAAAAGCTTCAAATAAATCATTGTTTTTTAAGTAATCACACAACTGTTTTGTGACTGCTTTCTCAAGAATTTTTGAGAGGAACGGAAGATTAGAAATAGGTCTATAGTTGGCTAAAACCTCTGGATCGAGGTTGTGCTTTTTAAGAAGCGGTTTTATCACTGCTACTTTGAATGATTGTGGAACATAGCCTGATAATAAAGACATATTCATAATATTTAATAAATAAGTGCTAATTAATGGAAAAACTTCCTTCAACAGCTTAGTTGGAATTGGGTCTAACATACACGTTGATGGTTTAGAAGAGAGAATCATTGAATTTAATTGTTCAAGGTTTATGGCTGAAAAGCATTCTAGTTTACTATCTAGTGTAATATTAGAACTTACGTTTCCGGGAGCTGTTGATAACACTATACTGGTCAAAGGCAAGAGGTCATTAATTTTGTTTCTAAGAGTAACAATTTTATCGTTAAAAAAGCACATAAAATCATTACTACTGAGTGCTATGGGAATAGAAGGCTCAATTGAGCTGTGGCTTTCTGTCAGCCTGGCTACAGTGCTGAAAAGAAATCTTGCATTATTCTTATTCTCATCTATTAATGAAGAGTAGTAAGCTGCTCTCGCTTTACGCAATGCTTTCTTATATTCATTGAGAGTAATATGCCAAATGAAACGAGATTCTTCAAGTTTAGTGGAACGCCATATCCTTTCAAGTTGTCTCGACTTTTGCTTTATTTTGCGGGTTTCGGCATTATGCCATGGAGCTAGTCTATGTTGTTTTATTTTCTTCTTTTTCAAAGGAGCAACAGAGTCTAATTTTATTCGCAGCGCATCTGTAGCACTATCAACAACATGATCAATTTGGGGTGGTGTACATTTTGTATAAGTTTCCTCCCTTACATGCAGACATGCTATCGAGTTAAGTATTGGTGGAATCTCTTCCTTAAATTTGGCTATAGCACTAACAGATAGGTTTCTGCTGCAGGAGCATTTGACTAATGCTTTGTAGTCTCGTAACAGTACTTCAAAAGTTACTAAGAAATGGTCGGATAAAGCAGGATTATGCGGTTCGACTAATAGTTGCTCAATTTCAATACCATAAATCAGAACAAGGTCGAGAGTGTGATTATAGCAGTGGGTTGGTTTATTTACACTCTGACAAAAACCAACAGAATCTAATATAGAGTTAAATGCAACAGTAAGGCTATTTTTATCATCGTCAACATGAATATTAAAGTCACCTACGATAATTACTTTATCTGTTTTAAGAACCAAAGTTGATAAAAACTCAGAGAATTCAGATAAGAATTCTGAATAAGGACCTGGTGCACGGTACACTGTAACAAATAAGATTGGCTGCAAAGGTGGAGGGATTATATCTCTTCGCTGGCCTGGGAGCGCCTTGGGATCCCCCAGTCAGAGCTGGTTGATGTCGCCAGGGAAAAGAAAGTTTGGGGCTCTCTGCTGGAACTGCTACCCCCGCGACCCGACCACGGATAAGCGGGAGAAGATGGATGGATGGATGGATGGATTATATTGTATTGAATTGAGATATTTTTGTTTCACCTTGAAGTCCACTGCCTCAAATCCCAGAGATTTGTGGACTTTTCTTATGGACAGAAATAATTTGGATTTTGCTAAAGTAACACTAGCTGCTAATTGCTGCTAACTTTGACTCTCTTCTGCTAGTTAGCTGTTAGCTCAGTTAGCCATGCTGCCAGGACTGGGAACTTTGAGCAATAGGGGTGTGCGAATTCACACTGCTAGTATGTGAGTTTTGTGCCGCTGGAAGGGGGGGCAGAAAGGTACAGCAGTGTCGTGCCAGAACCGGTTTAGTAATATTAGCTTGGTTGCTATATCTTGTGTTGTTGCTGTGGTGATTGCCACTCAATATCACAGATGGATTGATAAACTGTGATTAGCCAGGCGCTTGCACTCTCCAATAACGACAAAGTTATAGCTTTGAAAACCATTTATTTCACAACCAAAAACAGCGTGTGCATGGCAACACACTGTTTTTGGTTGTTTGAAGTGTGGCTGTGTTAGCTAAAGTGTCGACATGTTAATCTCATCACAACAAATGCACATCTAATTTAACAGCGGCTTTAATGGCAACAGCGGTGTAAAAGTGGACTGCAATCTGAAACTGTAGGGGGTGATAAACCCAAAATACAGAATCATGCTGCTTTAAGTTACAGTGAACTGATCTCTAAAAACCACCATACTGGTTGGCTTTCAGAATTTCACAGAGCTGCATTTTGAACGATTTATCTTTTCCCAGAACACTTTTCTTTACCCAGCATGCTCACTGTACCTCCAGAGAGTTTTAGGAGAAGTCCAGCCTACAGTATCGGCTGCTCTGCAGGCCTGCTGTTCCTGCTCCTCTTTCTCCTCCACAAACCCTCAACATTAATAACTGCACAAAATCCTGTTGACTAAGAATCAGACAGATTTTTGGATTACCATTCACTCTGTTGGTTCATGAACTATGCAATATTAATGCTCTACCAGGAGAGCCTGTCACTTTCCCTCCTATATGCCCTTCAGATGACACCACTCAGTGGATAAATCAGCTCTGAATAACCCAAAGTAGAGGAATGTGTGGTACACTTCCAAACATAAGATTGTTTAATAATACAGTTGTATTGTCTGTTTAGTGAGGAGCACCTTTAAAGTCTTTGGGATAAGCTGTTCCAATACATCTTTAATGTTGTGCTCACACGTCCCCATGTATAATGAATACATATAATCTGGATATAGTCACAGATGCCATGGAAACTGTACTTAAGTTGACGTCCTGGCATGTGAGCACATCTTCGGAGTAATTTTAGCTCTTCTTGCAACTGTAATGGGATCTTGGCTTGGCACCAGGTCTCCGGCACTCATGAGGATGCTCAATCGGAAGACATTTTCATAAATGATCTTTTGAACTCTGCCCACACTTATGTACGTTTGCGTCTAATTACCGTAGGGATCTTTAAGTTGCTGACTTGGGGTGGCATTGCCAACAACTGTGTCTGACAATTAAAACAAAAATGAAATATTGATACCATGTTAATAAAACACGTATGACAATATAATGTAAATGATCCAACATTAAATCATTTCTGTTTCTGTCCGTTGTCACTTTGTCTCATGCCCCAACGGCAATTCATTTTTCAAAAGACAAGACACACAATAAAAAAGTAAAAGATACTTTTGACTGATAGGATTAAAAAAATATATTTCTACATATAGCACAAAAATAATGTTATTGTTCATTATTTTGGTGTAGTGACATCTTAAAGCATTACAGACATTCTGAATTTGAGGATAATATGTATAACATGATGCACAACACAAATAAAATACCTCCATTTGATGCAACAACAAACATTGTTTAAATATTTCACAAAAATAATGTATCATATAGCTTCTAAGAAATGTCGGAACAACCAGTTAGAGTTCATACGTACATGTGGTAATAAAAGATTCAGATGAACACACGGTGATATTGAAAGGGAAACTCTGACGTTGGTAACAGACTGCTCCTTTATTCACAAGGGTATTAGAAATGGAGACTGTGAATGGCCAGTCTGCCTTTTAGGGCACAGGGCTTTCAAAAGGACAACCTGTCATGCGTTATTATGTCTGTGATCTGGGTCAAGCCCTTGTAATGCATGAGTGCATTTACAGGCACGCACAAGGCCCACATGCAGCACACAGGACCACCGTTTCAGAGGAAATACAATCAACTCTATTGTGGGCTCCGCGCCGCTCTTATTAACAGGCACTAAATTGCTCTTAGCCGATGTGTGTGTGCAGAGTGGCTATCAGAGCGCCTACAGCTATCACTCAAGCCTCTCAGCGGCAATGCATGCATGGGACACATTTGTGCTGAAACTGGCACAATAAGCTGCTGAAGGACACATGAAATGCATTCTTGCCCTTGTGCGGAAACAGCAAAGCATAATAATTACCAACAAGAGGATTCATATGCTGGGTGCAGGAGGAGTTGGTGTGTGTGTGTGTGTGTGTAGGCTCAGAGGAGGGTAGTGATAATGCAAGATGAAGAAAGAGATCTCTGTTGTGGCATCTTCATTATTAATTGAGTTCCTCCTCGTGCGTCGCCTCAGTTATTTCATGTATTTTCCCCCCCTTGCACAGAGGTACAAACAGATACACTGTGCTCGTGTGGCAAATTTCCCCCCAAAAAATATATGTTTAGTAGTTCTCTTTGCTTGACAAACTTGGAAAAGAACATGGTGTAGTCATATGATAAAACACATTTTAGGAATGCAATTTATTCATTAGGAGACCCCGGGGTGGACTCGTAACACGCTGAAGAGATTATACAACACATCTGGCTTGGGACCGCCTCGGGATCCCCCAGGAGGAGCTGGGAAATGATGCTGCAGAGGGGGGCGATGGTTGGATGGGATTTATTCATTACAACCAACATGGGCACTGCAGTTTAATTTTTAAAAACCCCAGTCACGGTCCCACTGCTGGATATACGAACATACTTGTAGGGCATCACACTTGTATTCGCGGCTCAAGATAGTCCCTTCTAAAAATCACTTTACACTGCCATTTGAGAGAGGTCAGCTCAAAACTACAGTGTCCAGGTGTTTCAGAAAAGTGTACATTTAAATAATTCAATGGCCTTCTTGTCTAATTTAAATTGTAATGTTTAATTTATTTTCAAATGTCTAGCTAGCAAAGCCAACGTTGAGCTCAATTTCAGCCAAAGCTAATTTACTGTTAATGGTCAGGTATAAAAGGGACGACATCTGTCCCTGGTGACCTTTTTTGATCCCGTTGAGGTCCTGGCAGATGTTGCCCTGGCAGATGTTGCCCTGGCAGATGTTGCTGCCCTTTGAGGGACTGTTGAGAAAGATATGACAGAAAAATCCATGACAGCAACATCCAGCTCTTTTCTCTCAGCTTGGCAGTAAGCCATTTACAGCACTAGGGAGATGGACGCAGCTCTGACCTCCGCGAAAACTCTGGAGATGTTCTGCCTCCTTCTGCCATAAAACCATTTCACGAAGGTTAGAGGGAAATAAAGGAGTTTATGGCACTAGAGGCTCGCTGCCCACATGCAGAGCAGACGCCTGGATCGATAGCTGCCCTCAGGTTCCCTCCCCAGTGGCTCCTGCTGGGAGAGCGAGGGCCGTCACTGCCACTGAAGCTCTCTCCTTAAATAACCCAGTTTCAAAGGTACCTAACATTTCAATCTCCCACAGCCCAATAACCGTTTTCACCGTTAAATTACAGATAACGATATTGCTATGCATGCACCCACATTTCTGTCAGCTTAACTCGCATTTATTATCTGCTGTTCGGTTATTGCCACCCTCTTCGCTTAAGGCATTTCTTAATTCATACAAATTCCCTGGATAGTGCTCTGCTTCTTATTATTCAAGTCCAAAGGCCAACGAGTAGGTGTAAAGCACTGAGGTAAAGAACAGGCTTACAGGACATAAAAGGAACCACACAACCAGATGAAGACTTAGAAATAGGAGATAATCGATCTGCGCAAACATTTACCGTGATTATATCATTATAACAAAAACTAATTATTACCTTAAGCTCCGATTACATGCATTTTCCCGGGGTGTGATTTTCTCTTCTTTTAATCATTTTATGAAATGAAACGTTTTATTTTTCTCAGTATGTGCTTTATACTCTAATATAACTTCTGTGAAAGGTCATAATGAGAAGAATTGGATCCTTGGTGAGCTTCAAAACAACCCACAACCCTAAAAGGGTGTTGATTGAAAGTTATCTTGAAAGACATGCTAATTACAAGTTATAAGAGTCCAGAGAGATATTTGAGAAATTGCTACATCAGTCAACACACTCACATATTCAATATCGAGTAATACAAAATGGAGAAGCTGGCAATTGTATTGGTTTGTTAATGACAGAATAACATATTGAACAATTTATGGTTTAAGCACTACCCCAAAGGTCTACTTCTGTGAGACACAATAACTGCACCAGAAAAAAAAAGCACCCCATTCAAAGGAAATATGTGTTCATGGCACCCTGAGCTACTAATATACCACCCTGATGGGTCTCATCAACTTCAGACACTTTCATCATACAATATATCGTATTTTATATCAAATTCAAGTAAAATATACAAATACATTTAAAAAAGTTTGAATTGCCATTCTTTTGCACGTCACAATTACTCCTCAAGCCTTTACACTCAAGTCCAAAGTCAAGGCTGAAAAGTCCTTCATTTGAGTGTCAAGTAAGTCATAATATGCTCTCTTAAAATGTTGACCCACACATTTTGATTAAAAAGTTGATTTGAAAATTAAGAGAAATGTGCTGATTTGTGAGACACAAAAAACACTTGTTTTAATATTTGAGCTTGGGGGAAGGTTTGAAATATTTCCAGGTCAAAATGTAGGTCCAATGAAGTCACAAGTTGTTAGTGTTTAAGTTCAAGGCCGTCCAAATCTCTTTTTAAGGTCAAGTCTTAAATTGAGACAACACACACACTCATATGCTAATGTTTTCATACATTTTCTTCAAATTTTAAAATGAGCTTATATTTAAGGACAACCAATTGAAACAAACAAAAGGGTGCATGCGGTTGAAAGAGGACATGTTATGCTTATCTTCAGGTTCATATTTGTGTTTTGTGCCTCTACTGTGATTTACTTGGCTTTAATGTTCAAAAAGCTCTTTATTTTTCTCATACTGCCTGTACTGCAGCACCTCTTTTCACCCTCTGTCTGAAACCAGAGCCCAGTCTGCTCTGATTGGTTAGCTGGCCGGCTCTGTTGTGATTGGTCAACCGCTTAGAGATATGTCAGAAGTGTCTCGCCCTTTAGCCTATCATGTGCAATGTGTTGGAGGGCTAGCCAATAGAAGCCAATAGAATAATGATATCACTAACTGAAGTAAACAAAGGAGTCCAATAGAGGTGATTCAGGCAGGGTGTGTGTGGGAGAAAAAATCCCAGGGATGACAGATATCACACATATGATATTGGGAACACACGGCACCATACAGACCGCCCGTTCAGCCGTTAGCTGTAGTGATGAGTCTGATAGTTGTTTTGTGTCAGTTCTCTGCTACACTCCTGTCAGACAGTGCTGAGGGCTGAGATGTGTTTACACTGTCATATTTTCCAACACTTTTCCTGATGGTCAACATTTTTTGTGATTGTGGAGATCCTGAGAAATTCCCAAGCAAGAAAGTGTGTTTAGTTACTATGACAACAGGCTATCATGTGTTATCATGGCATTAGCTAAAGCATAAGTGAATATTAAACAGTTCCTAATAAAGTGAGTTAGATTGTTATTGGTTTTTGTTTCTGTTGTGATATGTTTGGGAACATTAAACGTATGTAAATGTTGCCTAAAAATTGCTGTAAAACATTCTTAAAAACAGTAAACAATGATAAATCTTGCAGCACCCTTGGGCCCGGTCTCTGATGCAGAGTATTTAAAAAAAAATGTTTTTAATAAGGAGCATTTACAATTATACAAAACAAATAACAAAATATACAAGGAGACAAAAAAAGAAAACAAAAACAGTGTGTGTGTGTGTGTGTGTGTGTGTGTGTGTGTGTGTGTGTGTGTGTGTGTGTGTGTGTGTGTGTGTGTGCGTGCGTGCGTACGTGCGTGCGTCTGGGGAATTGGACAAAAAGAGAGTAATACATGACAAAATTATAATTAAAATGAAATGAGTAACAATATAATAGTCATATATCATAGGAAGGGGGGGCATATAAATAATAGCATGACCTTAAAGAAGTAGAAAGGGGTGGTTGGTGAAATCGGATTGACGATTATTAATTACATTTTTCAATAAATGGGTTCCAGATTGCATCAATATCATTGGTTTGTTTTTTTATGCCGGCAGATAATTTTTCCATTGAAATGTATTCTATAGGGTTAGGGTATGCAGAGTATTAATGAAAAGTGAAAGTAGTGCTTTAGTTTTAACTGGAAGGGGCTCGAACAGCCTTGTGCTTATACTATCTATTATTCCATTTTTTACATTTTAACCATTTCATAGACAACTGCTCTCTCCTGGGACACCTCGTGATAGGTCTATACACATGTATGTTGTCCGTGAGGAAGGTATAGTACTAAAGGAATACACCCCACCCCCCAACCATATGCCTCTCGGGGGATCTTGTCTCCCTTGCTAGCCTCTAGTATTTCCGTCCCGTATGTTGTTGGACAGGGTAAATTAGCTCAGTGGTGTGGAAAATTAACTCTTTAATTGGGATTCATCAACGATGAATCTTTGATAAGTAATTCAGACAGTCCCCAGTGGTTATGGGGGATGAGCTTTATATTGGTAATTACTCACCCTTGATAACCTATTAAAGGATAAGGGTTGTCATTTTTTATGATTTTGTTATTGTCAAGAGATCCCGCCCAAAAAACAACAACAATGCCATAGTCAGTCTCTCATTACGTTGAATCCCCAACCCAGCCCCATGCTTATTCATTCCTACTGAAGATGTTACTCTGTACTTAAGTTCATAGCAAAAGGAATACATATAATTCTGTGTGAAATTATTATTTTCAGGAGCAAATTAATAGACAATTTGTGCACTCACAAGGATTTCCAGCAGCAAGACATTGAATGAGGGATTGACCCAAGGTTCAAATGTGAAGGGGATGTTTGGCGATATTACATAATTCAAAGCAGGCGACGTAAATAGACGGCTATATCAATTTTATATTGCCTCAACTTGAGTTAAAAAATCCCCTGACATTGTGTCTCGAAGGCTTATCAGGGTTAAGATTCTCCTGACGTTACAGGAATCTGAAATGGAGGATATATAGTATTACATGCTGAAGTTGGAAAATCCTCCCATTGGCTGTTCAGGCACGAATATTCACGAGTTGCTAAATAGCCTACTCCAAAAAGAATGAAGTTCTACGGCAGAGAGAAATAAAACATCAGGATCAACATACCCACACAATACTTGTTGGATATGGACTTTGTATGGAATTGGTTTAAAATAAATAATGCTAAATATTGACAGTCTTATTACGATGCTTAAACCTCCAACATTTGGTAATGCTGGGCCTCTTTAACTCTGACTTCCACTACCTCTCTTCTGCGCCCGTTCTGCTGTGCTCTGTGCCAAGAATATTTCACATTTGCATCTGCAGGGGACAAATGATGGCTGGGATGTGGATTAAAGAATTTGCTCCTCTGTAAATATTTGGTTGTGCCTTGCTGAGTCCCGCGGGGCAATTCCACAAACTATGGCCATTTAACACTGCAGTCTGAAGGAGACCAGCCACAACTGCAGGAAGAGGGAACCAGAAATATTTAGTCAAGCAGGGGAAACAAGGGCAGTCGTTATAGAGGAGACCAATATCACATTTACATTTATTAAAATGACCCACAAGGACACTATACAGAGCAGTAAGGATTTATTAGTTTGCAGGAATATGACAGCTGCTTCAGGTTTAATGGAGTGGTCTGACTCATTTCATCTCGACTGTTATCATGCTGTAATGGATCACTACCCTTTGCAGCATGGTGGGATGGATTGTTGACCGCATGCAAGGGAAAAAGGGATATTAAAGTCTGAAATAAATGTTTTAATTCCTACCTCCCACTCTTGTTTATCACCTGTTTTTTTTAAGGCTGGATCATTTGTTTTTCCTCCTGCTTAAGTGCTGATTGACGTGGTTTATCCATCCATAGCTCATTTTATGTGTCTTTAATGTATAGAAAAGGCAGCCGGATGAATGGTGTAAAGGCAGAATGAAAATTGAATTGTCTTTGTAAATGACAGAGAGGAAGCGTGGTGTATAGTTTGAGGCCTCATAGCACCGTGATACGGATGGAAATCTGACAAATTGTTCTCACAAAACCCATTATTACTTTTACACGACTGTGAAATCCCGCATTCATAAGCAATCCTTTAAATGTTACATGATTTTCTCAGTTTTATCTCGCTGTTTAAAATTGGATGATGTGACAGGAAGGGAAATTTAAACTTCAGTTTTTAATCTTTTTACTGTAGCAATTGTGAATATGTAAATGTGTTTAAAATGAAGAAAGCCTTGAGCCAACTGTGAAATGGCCCACTGTAGGCTTCCTGTACACTACATTGAATCCACAAATTGTTCTGAGATTGTGTTTTATGAGGTACTTGTATAAGGTCTTGAGGGTTTTTGTGGTAATTTACTTCAACGATTTATACCTTTGTTCACTTACTAGGTTTACCTAATAGGGTGTAAAAAAACCTCTAGAAACACAGGATCCAAAAACTTAATAGAAGATTGATTGATCCTCCTCCTTACAGTCTCACAGGCTTCCATCTAATGTTCCCATTTAATACCTACATTACACTCTGACTACATAACTGACTGACTTAAGTCATGTCATTCTTTGTCGCATGAGAAAAGGTTTTAAACTGAACCATGTGCAAGGTTATGATCGTGCACTGAAATGACAAAAAAGTTATGGCTGCAGGGTTTATCCCAGTAGATTGATTTTTTTTTAACAGCATCTTAAATTGTCAAAGATGTAAATGGTTGGAAATATGTTGATGATGTTAAACATGTTGTTTAAAATGTGGCAATGCAGGTTTCCCTTTCTATCTGGGCTGTTGTAGCTGTTGTCACGCATTTCCATGCACCAATCAGATTTAAGCAATATTAGAATCAGACACTTGTTGGTGGTTTGTTTGTGTTGTCAATCACATAAGGTCAAACAACACCCTTATGCTCCTGAAGAAGCAGAAAATCAAATATATTTTCTTATTTTACTCAATCTGACAATAATAAATGAGAACAATGCAGAATCGGTGAACTATTTTGAGGTAGTGAGAGTAACATCTTTTAGTCTTCATACTTTTCCACATGTAGTAATAAATGGTTAAATAAGACCTTGACCACAGAAATACATGGGGAGACAGTGGGGATGACACTTTGAACCTGAGTCCTCCGCTTGGGGACCTTGCCCCAGTTAATGGGCAACATGCCAATAGTTTTCATGAAGTATAAAGTAAATATTTGACTGCAGATTGCCTGTACTCACATCCATCCAAGTGAGACGTCTTTGGCTTTCAAGTTTCTATAGCGAGGCTGAAACCAGGTCACAGTGACATAGTGTCTGGCTCATCAGGACGACCCAGTGATATCATTTAGTCTGCTGTAACTAATTACTGAAGAGACTTGCCAGATGAGACAACTCTCGGACAAATTTGTTAGGTTTTACTGCTGACATGTGTGACCAGTGACAGATGCAGCTTATTTACTGAAGTGCACAGGATCATTTCATTCCCTGTGGCGACGGAACTGTGGCTACACCCAACATCGCGCCAACTACTCCCTGGTGGTTCATCATCAGTGAATTCTGCTCCATGCTCCCAGTCAACACGGCAATCAGTGTCTGTGTTTTTTCCTAAAAAGCAAGATCTTCATGTTCCAATTTTGCGACAGCCCTCTGGCCTCTGAAGCAACCCTCATTCCCCTTTACATAATCTCCTTTCTAACTCTTGCACTCAATATTCCTTGTTTCATGAATTAGTCTGGTGATTCTCTTCTATAAAAAATGAGCATTCTAGCCACACAGATTTGTTAAACTCATTGTCATGGCCCTGTGGCTTTGACTCCTGCACTTCTACTAATGCTCCCCTCTAATGTTAGCCATTCAGAAATTCTAGTATTACAATAAATGCAATGTGCCCATATTGTGCAAACATAATATGTAGAATAACCAGACTTAAATATCAAAAATGTAATAGACCTATGTTTTTGTATATGTTTACCTGCTATGGAGATGGTTCCCTTTTAGTGCACTGTCAGAGTTGTGGTTGTATGCCAAAATATGTCATATATTACATTTTTATATAGTTTACAGCAACATTTTTGGAATATAATTTTAGAGGCTGTTTGTATTAACCCTATATTTTTAATGGTGAATGTTTTAAGTCATTGGATGTCTGCTCAGCTTGTTTTTCTGATAACTTAAAATACAAACATTAGCAGTGAGCTTGCATACCGTGTGCCTGCTAGGGAAACGATGATTTTTAACATGAAATGCTTAACGGTCTGTTTTTTTTGGAGAAGATGAGATCTCTTTGGATAATCGGCTCCCTGGAAAAACCTCCTGAACAATGACTTAATCTTAAAGAGGCCATTTTATGCTTTTGGGTTTTTTTCTTTTCTTTCCTGTAGTGTGTTATATAGGTTTTGTAAATACACTTTTGTGGATATGTCTAAAATTTGACCGACAGCCTTCAAATGCAGACATTTCCTAATTCTCTGTTCTGAAATCCTCAGCTGCATTGCTGCTAGACTTTCATGCTTGGGATGGAGAGGCGTTTTTATGTACCAGCTGCTGCAGTCCAGCAGGCTGTTTTTCTTGGGTCTCTTGACAGAAGTCTTTGGGTGCCTTCATTAAGGTTTTGTACCTTGCCTCACATGGTTTCTAAAAAGTCAATAAGAACCTTTGTAAGCTGGTCCGAGGCGGCAGTATGAATGTAATCAATGCCAGTTTTCACACCAGTGTGCAGCTTTAGAGAGGCTTAGATGTTAAGAAAACACAGGAGTAATCGACTGCTGGCCTGAAAAGACTCCCCGCTTGTGGTGAATCACACCAAAACCAGGGCTGAAAAGCATTACAAGGGAAGACGTGTATCACATTGGTAAAACTAAATTGCCATCCAGTCACAGTGTTGTTTAAATGACACTAAAGATCGACTCAACTACCCCATACATAAAAACATCTACAAATAACACATCCATGAACATCTTTGCTGTTTGTATATTTTCCATTACAGAGTGGGCTAAAACCCTCAATAGATTGGGAGAGGGAAACAACTTAAATGTGCAGTAAAACGAATGATGATGGCTTTAACATGTGTAAGTAGAAGCACATTGTATTCTGTAATATAACGTCCATATGCTCCTTCTCTCTCCCCCCTTCTTCTCACTATCAGCCTCTCTCGTTTTCCCACTGGGTGGAGGAGCTATAAATTAAAGTGGGGAATTACTGCTAACTGTTGGAATAAATTAAGGAGCTTTTGCGTCTGTAAACACTGTCTGACTGCGTAATTATACTCCCACTCCCACTGAGACGCCGTGGAGAGTGAGGATAAGGAAATAAATGCAGCATAGCTTGAGAGCAGTGGCATTGGATGAGGGACAGATGAACAAAATGTCACAAGGGGGGGGTAAGGGGGTTGTTCCTGGGGGCCGGTTGGGCACTCTGAAAGATTAAGGGGGTAAAGGTGACTTTGAACATCATGATCTCAATCACCATATTGCTCACTACATCTTAAAGAAAATACTGCAAAATACTTAAATTGCATAAACCTGAACAACTGCAGTTTCCTCTGGAGAAAACTGAAGTCTATATCTCAAAATGTGTACGACAGAACACCACCATCAGAATACGAGAACCTGATCATTATTTTAAATGACCTCTACTAATAATACACAGGTGCAAAAATAACCTAAATTATGGATATAAAACGTTACTTGTAAACGGGTTACCTTGTTATAAGCTAAAGTTAGCTATATATGACGCTGTTGTTTGCAATAATGTTATCTGTCCTTTCTTCCTGTTGTTGTTGTGCTCAACCCAGTCTCACGGCATTTCGTGTTATAGTCACAACATTTAATCTATTGATTCGTGTTCACCAACACGATTTCCCCCTTTTTTTCGTGTCACACAGAACGATTTAAAATTTGTATTTCTATTGGTAGTATGTTTCATGCCTGCACCACGTCTTTTTGTCCGGTCGGGTCTTGGAAGACCGGAAGCTGTTTGGTTCATAAAAACATGTTCTTACTCAATATCAAGCCACGATTATTGTTTTTATTTGAAATCGTATAATGTCGGACTTTTTTGCCGTCTGTGAGGAAAAGAAATGGGGCTCAGAGCCTCAGAATACTGAAATCTGTATTTTTAAAAACCTTTTTTTCCTTCTAATTTGTTTTCTAAATAACACACTTATTTACTCAACAATAACACACAATTATCCTTGTTTTTATTCTATAATCTCAGGCTTTTTTGTCGTCCGTCAGGAACTGAATTTCAAAATAAAATAACCGGAAACAGATACACACAGTGAACTGATTACCCAAGATCCTCAGCTATGGTTTAAGCTCGGTGATTGGATTGTTTAGCCGCAATGCACGTTGGGATATGGTGTTTATGCGATATGAAATTACGATTTTAATTTTTTTTTTTTTTTTAAATAATACTTTAATCCGAGTGTACTTGCTTTTTTGTTGTTTTTGTTTTGTCTTTATTAGGATCCCCATTAGCACTAGCATGAGCATTGGCTATTCTTCCTGGGGTCCTCACACACTCAAAACATACATAAACATACATACAACAAAATTAAAACAAAACAAAACAGCTCATAATTTCATGCAATTTACAGAAATGAAGTGAAAACTAAAATGGTCATCCAACTATCGCCATCCTAAGGCCAAACAAAAGTAAATACAAATAAGTGTACATAATAACATATGCATACAGGCACAGTTCAAATTTACTTTGTAATACTTAAATAAGTTTTTAGCAACCTTTTGAAATGAACTTGAGAATTTTCCTGAATGATGTGAACCTAAAGAGTTCCAGCTGATCATGGCTCTGTAAATGACTGTTTTCTGTCCCATATTTGATTTAGTTTTGGGTAATACAAACCTTCCTTCTATTGTATATCGTGTTTGATAGTTATGTTGTGCATATTGCGCTATAAACCTTTGTGATAATATATCTGGTGAGTGAGTCACTTTAATATTTCTGACAAAATGTAATAAAATATAAGTTGACCTCTGTCTGACAGTTAACCATTTCAGTGTCTCCAGCATTTCAGTGACTCTGGTTCTGTAGGAGCACTGCAGTGCACATCGTGCTGCCTTATTTTGTGCTACTTGTAGTTTGTTTAAATCTTTTTCAGTAGCACTAGACCATATAACCAAACAATAATCAAGCTGCGACAGAACCAAAGCATCCATAACTTGTCTCCTGACATCCATAGGCAAATATTTTACAATTATTTTTACAAGCGACACACCCCGTCCCATTTTACATACAACATTATCAATTTGTTTAGACCAAGATAATTTATGATCCAGGGTTATACCTAGCAATTTTGTCTCCTGGACCTGTTCAATTTCAATATGGTTTAAATGTAGTTGCAATTTTGGTTCACCTTTTAACATATGATTTGATCCTATTAATAACGATTTTGTTTTTCCCGCATTAAGTACCAACTTATTATTTATGACCCACTCTGATATCAGTAGTAGATCTTTATTCATAACATTTGTCAACTCTCTTGTAGTTGATGCTGCATAATATATTGTTGAGTCATCTGCATACATTACAATTTTTGCTTTTTCTAACACTAATGGTAGGTCATTTGTAAAAATAGAAAATAAAAGTGGTCCCAAACAACTACCCTGAGGTACTCCACAAGTGACTGTTTTCATCTTTGAGAGACTTCCATTAATAAAAACTGACTTTGATTTGTCAGGTAACTTTCTAACCACTTCAGCGTTTCAAAATGAAAACCATATTGTTCCAGCTTGTGTAACAACAAAGAATGGTCAATGACATCAAAAGCAGAACTAAAATCGAGTAGTACTGCACCCACTAACTTCCTATTATCTAGTTCGCCCTTCCAGTCATCTGTCATTTGTGTTAAAGCGGTGCATGTGGAATGGCCAGGTCTGTAAGCATGTTGATACACAATATTAAGTTTGTTACCTTCAAAGTATTTTTGTATTTGATTGAAAATTATTCTCTCCATTATCTTTGCTAATGCTGGTAATAAACTTATTGGACGGCTATTTGTACCAGAAAATGGTCTAGCTGGATTTTTTGCAAGTGGAATCATTTTTGCTATTTTCCATGCCTGTGGCCAAATACATTTATCAATACTCAAATGTATAGTATGACAGATAGGCTCTGCAACAAAATTAGCAACATATCTAAGAAATGTACCAACTAAATTATCCACTCCTGGTGGTTTATCATTACATTTACCTAGTAGACATTCAACATCTGTAATTGTCACTTTTTCTATTTTAAATGTACACTTCTTATTTTTCATAATTAAATCCTTTATTAGAAATGTGGAGTTACTATTTATAGTTTGATTCATATTTCTCCTCAAATGTTTTACTTTATCAAGAAAATAATCATTCAGATAATTAGCAATTTGTACTGGTTTTGTCAAAAATGTCCCATCCACCTCAAGATATGTTGAGGTGGATTTCGGCTTACGGCCCATCATGCCATTCACTAAACTCCACAGTTTTTTCTTGTCATCCTTTATCTCTTTAATTTTATTTCCATAAAACAACTGTTTTTTATTTTTATTTAATGCTGTAACATAATTCCTTAACCTTCTATACATTTGCCCATCTGACTCATAACTTGATGAGAGAGCTACATGTTTTGCATCATCTCTTTGTTTCATTAGATCCCTTAATTCCTCATCTAACCAGGGTGCTCTAAAGTTCTTTACAGTCTTGTTATTTTCTCTTTGGAAGTCATCACATAACGGCATTGTAATAAACGGTTCGGCTGCATTAAATATTACACATCTGCCGTAGTTCTCTATTTATAGAGCCCTGATTAGAAGACCTTTGGACAAACTGGAAGAACTGCCACCGAAACTGAATATGTGACGTGGATCATAAATATATCAGCAATTAAACAACATCTTCAATTTCTCTTCACACAATACGTCTCCTTGCAGTATCAACATTAATTCGGCTGACTTTTATATTTGATCCAATTGGTAGATAGGCCATATTTACCCCATAACGGTGCACAGCTGATAGAAAAGGACTTTTTAAAGATATTACTGATTTTCTTTGAATATAAGAATGTAAATACTGAGTTGAGAGAATAGTCAGGGGTTTTGGGTGATGGGAGACACATCTATGGATTCAGAATTTCATTAGCTTACCATTAAATGACAGATACCTTTCTGTCTGTGATGTTTTACAAATCAGATATTAATGTGTAGAACTACAATATGTGAAATATTATAGCAATATCCTGTACAATTATGTGAAAACATGAATAAAACTATACATCTTCAGATGTTATACATACATAAGTGTCCTACACTAATAGTACAAAGTTATTATGGCATTCTGTGTGTACCTTGTGTGCACCGCCTAGTGGTTAAAGCACGTTATTGAATTATTTTTACATACAAAAAATAGGGTGAAAGTAGAAGGTCAATGATAGAAATATAGAATATAAATAATCAAGAAGATACTGTAAGTGATCTCTACAATAAAACAGTTTAGTGCCGGATGTCCAAAGATATTAATAGGAGGATGTGCAAAACAGACAAACAAATTAACCTTTATTTAAACATTAAAGAATACTTTAGGTTAAGGTCTTCTTTTAAATAAGAGAAAAGCTTTGGGGATATCTATCTAAAGATAAATATTAAGCCTGACAAAGTACTTAACGTCTAATATATTGCTTTCCTGCAATGTTAACTATGTTGAAGCACTTATTTTAACTGATATTATACATATGTATTATACTCTTATAAGATGTATGTAGATAGCAGTGGCGTAGCTGTGGGTGGGCCCGGGTGGGCCTGGGCCCACCCACATGCACGTCTGGCCCACCCACAGCCAATCAGCGCTTCATAGCGCAGAGCCGGGAAGCCCAGAAGGAAGTGCCACAAACTGCAGTTCATCTAGTGGCCGACAGGGGATGGATGCAAAAAGGAGCAATTCCCATAGACCCCCATGTTAAATTGCCCAACTTTACAGCAGAAATAAACATGTTTCTAGCCTGGATCCAATAAAACGTATTCTGGATATAGTTAGATTCCACCTTCATGACAATGGAATAGGGAGTGCAATTTTTTACCGTGAGTTTTTATAGTAAGTAAAGTAACTTTTGCCGTTAGTGAATGAGCGAGGGGGCGGGGCAGTTTACACACACGCAGCTGCTACATGCAGCAACACACACACACACGGAGGAGATGGCGGAGAGAACGCGCTCCGAGGTGGTTAAACTATAGCCGTGTCGATGTGGACAATACTCGTTACCAAAAGTGCAATAAGAGTTTAGCTTTTAAGGGCGGTAACACGAGCAATTTGTCTAAACATTTAGCAAAAGTGCTCCACATTCAGACGGAGAAATGCACCGGGTTCCACTGTCTCTCTAGTAGCTCTGTAGCCCCATCCACGAGTAACGTTTCCACGTCAGGTGTTATGTATGCTAGCAGCAACACACAGAGTTAACTACATGATACAAACATGGGTTAATGATTAGAGGAAACTGAGTTAGTTATTTGGTTAAAGTTTCAGCTATTCTGTTCACAGTTCTGTCATCACATTATTTAATACGATTTGTTAAAACATTGTTGTTTCTTTTGATGTGAAATATTATGTATTTAATTGAAATAAAAAGCAATGTTAGTTTTGTTCACAATTTGTTTAGTTAGTTTACCTTATTTTTTTCTCCAAAATAACCGATAAAAGTAATGTTAAAGGACCGGATCGATAAGACATAGAGATAGACATAGGCCTACTTTATTGTCATTTCAACAAGACACAGAGTGTACTATTAAAACGTACTGGCTTACAGGAACAGGATAATATAAAAACTTGATAAAATTGTACATATAAATAAATAATAGTGACGTGGTGCTGATAAAATTAAAGATAAAGTGTGCGTTTAAAATATAAAGACTTACTATACATATAAATAAAATAGACATATTATATAACAAGTGCTCTTTACACAGCGTAATGTAATCTCTGTGTTACTGGTCTACTTGCTGTTCAGCAGTCTGATGGCTTGGGGGAAAAGCTATTTCAGAATCTGGCTGTTTTGCTCTTAATGCTGCGGAACCTCTTGCCGGAGTGCAGCAGGGAGAACAGAGCAAGGTGAGGATGAGTGGGGTCTTTCAAAATGTTCTGGGCTTTTGTCAGGCAGTGTTTCTGAGCGGTGTCTCTGATGGGAGGGAGAGAAACTCAGATGATCTTCTCTGCTGTCCTGACCACTCTCTGCAGAGACTTCCAGTCTTTGGCGTTGCAGTCTCTCGACCAGATGGAGATGGTCAGCACGCTCTCTATGGTTCCTCTGTAGAACGTGGTGAGGATGGGAGGGGAGAGCTGTGCAGGAAGTGTAGGCGCTGCTGTGCCTTCTTAAATAGTGATGTCGTGTGAGTGGACCAGGTCAGACTGCTTGTGATATGCAGCCCCAGGAACTTGGTGCTGTCTGTAGTCTTCACTGCTGTGCCGTTGATGTGGAGTGGTGGGTGACAGTGCTTTTTGTTCCTGAAGTCGACAATCATCTCTTTTGTTTTATCGACATTCAGGATCAGGTTGTTGGTGTTACACCAGTCTGTCAGATGTTTCACCTCCTCCCTGTAGGCCTGTTCGTTGTTGTCCCTGATGAGTCCCACCACTGTTGTATCGTCCGCGTACTTTATGATGTGGTTGGTACTGAACCTGGAGCATAAACATAAGCGCTATCGATAAAAGTAGTAGTACCGTTAAAGCCTTAACGATACCCATCCCTATGTGGATGTCAGTTTTACACACATTCTGAGGCCGCCGTGCCTATGTTTTTGTTTTCACTGCTAATTTATGCTTATGTTCTATTAGTGCATTAAAAAATCATTAAAATCATTAATGAAGTTTCAGCTCAGACCCCAAGCTTAATATGTCTCCCCCTGGCCCACCTACATTTCTCCAGGCCCACCCACACAATAATTCCTGGCTACGCCACTGGTAGATAGTATAAGAAATGTGCAGAATTTGACAGTTTAATGGTGGAGGTACACACACATTGATAGATGTCTTGTAATGCACTGTTGAGGAACCTGCGACCCAAGTTTTTAATTCATTGCATAACAGTACTCGAGTTGAGGGGGGATGAGGGGGGATGGCATCCCCCCTGAAATAAAAACGGTCAAAATCATCCCCCTTCTAAAACTGCCATTCCCCCTTTCCATCCCTTTATGTAATTTTATCAATGAACGTGGCACTGGTATTACTGCTATTTCAACATTAATTTTGCGCATTTTGAGTAAAATACTGTGAGCGAGTGAGCACGCACACACGCAATGAAATTTTTACCAAGTCACTGACGCTATACAATGCGAGTGCCCTAGAGGGCGCCAGAGCGCCGTGATGCGCCTGTTTGATCGATGCCAGAAGCGCAGGTAACGGTCATCACAAAGGCCAAGTGACCAGGAGGACAACGCGATCTGAGGGACTTCATATTTAAAAATACTAAAAATAACATTTCAGGTAAGTCAAGAGTCAGTAATCTTAGTCATTACTCATTACTTTAGTCACCAAAGGTGGAATCTATGGACATAAGCAGCAATAACAACTTAGTTTGGAGTTTAGCTACGTTTTTCTCTCGTGTTAGCTAGCTGGTAAGACTCAAAACTGTTGATGAAATGATACCACCAGCACCAGAAGAGCTGAAACCCCTCCTTCAAGCAGTGAACACTCTGGTCATCTCCACAGCTGAGTGTGAACGTGGGTTTAGTCAGATGAATATTTTAACCACAACTAGAAGCTCCCTAGAGGTAAAAAGCATGTCAGCCTTGCTTTTCATCAAGTGTGTTGGCCCTCCACTGAACAAGTTCCGAACTTCAGACCAGATGTATATGTCAAGACTTGGCTTCAAAGCCATTGCTTAGCTAACAATCCGAAAGCAAGAGCCAGAAAAATTGAGACCAAAAAGCATGATTATGAAAATCTTTGGAAACTTCTATGAGATGGGGGAGAGTGGAGTAGGCAGCCATTGACAACATTGGTCCTATTTTGTATTATCTGTATAATCTTTTAATATATTTTCATATTTTGTAAACAATTTCAATTTGCACTTAATGCCCTGTTAAAAAAAGTAACATTGGGAATGTTAACATAAAATATTTGTATTTGAACTGCAATAAAATGATGACGGATCAATATTTTTCTAATTTTTTCCTCAAATTTTCATGAAGTGTTTAATTTACATAATGATTTAATTACGATAACAATGTAACCCTTTAGATAACAGTTTTGATCGTATACCAGTAACTGCTTTTTTGAAAAAATACACTATAATTCAATATTCTAAAAACTATTTTGACTTTATTATTAGTATAATCAGTTGGTCCATCTGAATAATAAATGAGGGACTGTTAACCTACAAGATTTGTACCATATACTTCCATTATAACCACATTTTTGTATCCCCTCCCCCCCTTTCAATTAAAGTGAAAAAAGATTTTGCACTAATTGTCCTCTGCATTTGACCCTAAATGTTAGTGGTGCCATGGCAGCCCGGGGACCGACTCTAATTCTGAGGTGCCTTGGTCAAGAGCAATGAAAGGAGTATCTGAACATCCATAACATGCATGTTGTTTTAGGAGTATAATAATTATCTTTATGCTGGTTGGTCTCCCACCCTCGGCGGGTTATCAGCACAAATTATGTCCCCATAAAATCCACCATCCCCCCTGATTTTTTTTTACAACTTGAGTACTCTCTACACCGTAGTTGTGTATATCATATGTCAATAAACCTTAGAAATTCTTGAAATCTTGAAAGGGATGTGCAAATTAGCCATTATATACAGTTTTTAATGAACTATTAGTAGAGAATAACGAGTAATGAATATGTTTTAGTCTTCTCAAGCATCAACTATCAAATACTGTATGTCGCCTGGCGCCTACGTCTGTTTCCCGTTACTTTATTTGGAAATTCAGTTCCTGACGGACTCCAAAAACGCCCAAGATTATAGAATTAAACAAATACATAAAAACAAGGATAATTGCAGGCACGATAATTGCAGGCACGAAACAGCACACTACCAATAGAAACACATTGCTTTTAAAATCGTTCTGTGTGACACGAAAAAAAGGGGCAAATCGTGTTGGTGAACACGAATCAATAGATTAAATGTCGTGACTATAACACGAAATGCCGTGAGACTGGGTTGTTGTGCTAGTGTTACCATTAGTTATTGACATTAGCAACTAGTTAATGGTAGCTAAGCTAAACTAAGAAAATGTTTTAAATGTTGCAGCTTAACATTTTCCAAATCTCTTAGCAGCTAGCTACAGTATAAACAAGATACAGCTTTCAACAGAGATAGCTTCTATTATGACAATCAGGTACATTTTAGAAGCACATTGGAAAACCTAGGTAAGAACATGTTGATTTTTAACATGAACTAACTAGTACACAGATATATCAAAATATTAGGATTGTATTCTTAACATTTGTGTTATTGATGGAGGTTGTGTCACATGGACGTGATACAATTATGAGACAAATACACTCCATACAACATCAGAAGGACACGTCTCTACTCACCCAGAGCCGTGCAGGTTCTGGTCCAGGCTCTTGTCATCTCATACCTTGACTTGTGCATCTCTCTCATGGCTGGTCAGACCTCTGCAGCTCATCCAGTATGCAGTATCGCTTTTCAACTCTCTGTCTACCAGTTGGTGTCCAAATCTGTGCCTTGAATGGATCAGGCTCCTTCTACATCCCATAAATAGTTAAAACATATCTAGCCTTCTCACTTTGCTTCCCATCGACTAATCGGCTTGCTTCTCCCTTAATGCGACTAGGATCTATGAATCAAAAACATGCATGCTTCCCATTGAACTCAGGACAGCATAGAGTCTACACATCTTTTGTTGCGGACTGAAAAAAACAACCTTTTTCGCCCGCACCTAGCCTTACATGTTTAAAATAAATCTCTATTCAGTACTCAATGTTCGACCTATTTGAAGCCAATGCAGTAGCACTTACAATGGTATTACAAGCTCATTTACTTGCAGCATTCTTTTTTATTCTTCAGTTCATCATTGTTGATTGCACTTGCACAATGTAATAATGTAATAACAATGGACATATTCAATCCATTAAGTATATGCGCAGTTTGTCAATTTATTTATTATTTATGATAAGCATGATAAGACACTAAACTGCTTAAATAATACAGTGTCATATATGTTATTTTGTGATAAGGAAAACAAGTGGTTCTCCACCATGGTGATGTACATGAGTCCTGGGCCTTGTTCTCTGCAGCTGGACACTATTGTCCAAGTTTATGGATGTTTTACATATTGCCCTTGGACTTTGTGCATTTCCTTCTAAAGAATAATGTGTCATCCCAACACTGAAGCTCTCATTCAATCTGCAGTCTAATTACAATATGGCCATGGTTATGGCAAATCACATTTAGCAACAAACAAACAAAAGCCAGATACACACAACCTTCAAGGACAGCAACGTCATCAGCCATCATCATCATCATAGCCTTTATTCTGAGAATCAGGTACATTTAATTAGCACATTTGAGAACGTGCAAGCTTATGTACGTCCACATCAAATGCTGACGAGCTGTGAACTCAAACCAGATTGTGGACATTAGCCAGTAAGAAACAACTGGCGTATTAGTCCTCTCAGGTCTTATGCATGCAGACTAGGCAGCCAAATAAATGAAGCAGAGTCCATAATGCTCAGCTCACCTTACGATTGCACAGCAGCGGTTAAAATCAACAGTCAGCCTGCAGAGCCCCTGAAATGTCTGGACCTGCCAGCATGACAGTGATTGGACTATCGATGACTTGCCTGCACAAAATGTCAGGTAGCTTTTCTCACAGCCGATGTAGTATATATCTAGTAGCACTGGAGCGTGAACATCTAACTAAACTAACAGTCTGCCAGGGGCATGTACTTTTTATAAACACACACAAACAAGCCTTCTCACCCACCAACCAAAACATAAAAAGTTGTTACATTTTAATGAAGATTTTGGCAGCCGAAAGGGATAGTTCAGATGTTTTGAAGTTGTATGAGATCCATATTTGGTGTTTTACCTAGAAGAGGTGGCGATCACGGAAACTAAGCAGTGTATGGCTGAGTACGGGCAGCAGCAGCAATTCCGACTATTCAAGCCTTGATTACTTTATTAACTTCGAAAGACACCAGACCTCTTTGCCAAAAACATGTATTTTACTTCGCAAACCAAAGGGGTTGCTGGTGTGCCTGAATATTTACGTTTGTTTGAGTTCACGTGTGTCTTTGGTGTTTTTAAAGGGTTAGTTCGAATTCGCCAAGGTCACACAAAACGCCAACCAACTAACGGATCAAGCCAGCGTTTGACAAACACAGTTATTCTACCTTGTACTCGTCTACGTCTGGATGGATAAAGTGTGTTCACTTAGGTGCTGACTGACAGCAAGGTAAAGCATTGAAGTGTTAAACTAAAGACGATTCCTTTGGGCTGCTAAAATACATTTTGCCGCCGCTGTGTCCGCTTCATTACATTGCTTTGCTCCTGTGCCTCAACTCTAGTCTGTTCCTCCAAAATGAGGGACGTGGAGGTGGAGACCACAGAGAGTACACAGACTAGGGATAAGTACCTTAAATAACCCCATTTCATAACTAGCTTTTTTAATAAAAAGGTATAATTGCAAGGGGTTATTAAACTGCATCCTAGACTTCAAGCAGACAGACAAGTCCTGTCAACGATCTGGCAAACCATTTTCTCAAACAGGTTATTTTATGCCTCCTTGACTTTCTGTGGAACTTCATCTCTCAGTGAGGAGAGCCAGGCACTCCAAACTCCCTTGTGCTCTTTGTTCAAAGGGCTAAGGTTATAATCATTTCCCAGGCTATAGCACTCTCAGATGTTACAGTAATTGTTTCGCTGAGAAAACACATGCATCAATCCGAAGCTTACAAGATAACATTAAATGCAACGCAAGCACAGGAGAATCATTTGAGTATAGTTGCATTTTTCATGTTTCAAGGTCCTACTGAATCATTGATGTTATATGCTGACGCTCTGCATTGTAATTATAGGAGACACTGATCTTTGCTTACATTTCTGTCTTTTACGTATACAATTCTGGTTAAAGTCGTGGCAGACCTGCACACACCAGAATATTCGTGGAGAGCTCTTAAGCAAACTATTATTGTTTTTGATGCACAACTGAAATGTAAGCAGCTGGTTTAATCTCGGCGATGAGTTTCACAACACGGCCCAGGTCCCCATCCCACAGCGAGCCGGGGTCCACATCCACTCTGGGGACCCGAGCAGCAGATGTCTGACCAATTTGTGGACCACTTTGCAAACACTCGCTGTCAAAGCTCGGGCTAACAGTGCCTTGATTAGGCGGAATCATAACCTGCCCAACATGCTGCGCAGATCAGAGTGGAGCTCTAATTAAAAACCATCACTAAAAACATCCATCAGTCTGACAGAGAGGGAGTGAGACTGAGATGAGCAAGAGCCAAAACATTCCCAAAATGCAAGTGAGACTCCCAGTGATATTATTTATTCACAAGGATTGATTTCTAGACACTGCAGGTAGAGATAGATAGATAGATGGATACATAGATAGATGGATATATAGGTAGATGGATATATGGATACATATATGGATGACTTTACATTTGCAGCATTATCAATGATCTGTGCGGCTTTTTATGCACAAGTTCACACTTGAGTTGGAACACAGGAAGCAGCTGAGTGAAAGAGAGACAGAGAGACTTGGGAAGATATGCACCGTGTCTCACTGTTATTCAAAGGACATATAGAGGAAAGGCTTTCACAAATGTGCAGCCTCCTCCTCCCTCTGCTTTAATCCTCTCCATCCTTTATGCCTCAGTCTCTTCTTCTCCAGCCTCAGCCGGCACATTACATTGAGCTTTTTCTCCCTCTTTTTTTTCGGAAAATACAGCAGCATCTCGGGGGTAATTTATTCAGTGCAAATAGCGGATATAGTTGAGAGCCAGCAGATTTTTTTTGTGTCAGAGGTGCACGGATGAGCAGGCACGGACCGGTCCGGTGACTAATTGTCATAATAAGGCGCGCAAGTTCGCCAGCGACTCGGGCACGTTTTTTATTTATTTCTCCGTATTACCATGTAGCAGTGCCGCAGCGGGGAGATAATCGGGCGGAGGGAGCAGTTACAGAGAGAGGGAGAGAGAAAGGAGCACATGATCACACAGGCTACCCAGTCACTGATCAACTGGAGCATTCATAATTGCGCTGGCGACAACATATGGGAATACAACAAGGCGAGATTGTGGTCACACCTGCTTCTGGAGGACACCGGAGGACCCGTGCGGGGGGAAAAGGGCGGCCAGAATCTGAGGGACTTTGCATCAAACACAGCGGAGAGAAAGCGTGGCATCCGAACGAAGCTTCATCCGGTAGGTGAGCTTTGATTGATGTGCACCGACTGCCAATATGCCGTTCATCATCCGATCTGTCCAAAATATATAATAATAATGATGATCACCCGATCAATGTTTGATTACGATGGCACCAACAAGTATTTGACTCGTATTTGTCTCCTGGTTGAGGCTCGGTGCAAGAGATAATCAGGTCTGTGATTGAAACAATGCAATCGCCTCTTGATTGAGGAATCGTGTTTTATTGAATAACTGGCATACAGCTGCACATATAGGCAGTGGTTTCTGGATCCAGGGCCCAGTTTGGATATAAATCCAAAGAAAGGAGAAGAGACAATAATTAGGCTACATTTATCTGCAATAGGCAGTGAGGGGTATGAAAGAGAGAAAGCAGCATATTGAAGCAGCAACATGTAAGTTTCCTATTGTGATATTTTACATTTGTACTTTGTATTTAATGTCTGGATTAATTACAATTATTGGAGGGACCATCTAAGCAGTGCTTTCATTGACCATTCTGTGTACTGAAATACTCTATAGCCCAATATTCTGGTTTAGGTGAGGACTGTAAAGTTGGTGAGTTCTTCTGTATAACCTGAACGTGCACACACACCCCACCCCCACTGCCGGGTTCCCATTGAGTTATCTGACTTGTGGACAGAATGACTGCATATATTACTCCTGCAGCAGTGCCTCCCACCATGAATGCCCATTAAATTGCTATTAACTTGGTAAAACAGTTGAATGTAATAATGCCGCAGGCTGAAATCAAGACAACATGCAGTAAATCTAAACATGTAACATAGAAATGTTGTGCTTCAGAGCATCATGCCATGGGAAGTTCTCATGTGTGTCCACACAGAATGCTTCATCTGAATTTAAATGAAAAACGTGTCCTATTTTAACAGTTTTGCAGCATCTTGTTATGTGTGCAAACAAAGCAATGTTCCATCAATATAATCAATAGCTCTTTCAATCCCAAATTTCACACATACATGTCTGATTATGACGTCCAAGAACTACATTTCCAATGCAACTCATTTAATAATCCTTTTTGCTGAAGATCAGGATGAAGGTAGATGTGTCTTGAGAAACCTCAGAGGGGCACTTCACAGAAGCAAAACATAAGACTGATTATGAATCGTATGAATAAGGAACTGCAGAGACTTGAGACATGCCTGCTGCAATAACTTGATCTAACCTGTGCACATGACACGCGGGCGATAGACAAACAGATGGCATCTCCAGAGGAATTCATCTTGTGAAAGTTGGAAGAGATATTCTTGGATGGACTGCCCTCTGACTCGCTGGCAGTAATGATGGCATTCATGTTGAATGGCCTCGCTGATTACATTGCTCACTTTTAGGACCTGACCGTACCTTTTAAAACGAAAGTAAAAATCACTGTAGTTGCATTGTAACTGATGCTGCTGCTGCAGAGGGTTGCTGACTTCATTTGCAGGGCTTCATCATCTATCAATACATGTGCAGAAATTGTGATTTGCAATTGGTTGTCTATCTCAGGCACAATGCAGCCTCTTCAAGTTGTATTAGGCAATAACACAGTTATTGAAGAGGCCTGAGCAATAATTCAAAATGGTATTATATGTATTGTGCTGAAATCGTATATCCAGATATCTTTATATAGCCTACTATAGAGATAATGTTAAAAACACAAAAAAGAAAGCAATTTACTAATTTCTTAGAAAATCTGAATTGCCACTCAGTTCAATGCAATGAACATAAAGTGCATATTTGGAAATATTTTTTCAATATTTCTCTGTAATTTCACTTGAAATTGTCCTGTAATTTTACACTAAAGTTTTTAGTCTAATGAGAAACATTATGAGAAAATTGGAAAATATTGAATTCACACTGACTGGAGTACATATTATATAGGTTTTAGCAGTATTTCCGAAAATGTATTTTGTGCTGTATATCGTTATTGAGATATCAAATGACCTATAGCATGGAAGATTATACGCCATATAATCCAGCACGATCATTAAATAGTGTGGTTTTCTTATCCATTTGGTTGTAGTCCCATCAGGCACAATTAAGTGCAAGGTATTCGTGATGTAAGGGTCTTTGTGTGGCTTGGCTGCGTGTTATTTGCTAATTTGAAGTTATCCGTAGATAATGCGAGACCCCATTCGAGCATGGGGGTATGGATTTATCTGGAGAGAGCACATGGCGGTCCTGTTGGATTTGTGATGTGTTGCTGTTGTTCACAGTGACTGCACTACCGCTGTCTTTTTAATTACTTAAAGTCAATCAGGAGAGACTTATTTCTGAGGCAACGAATATGTATTGACATGTGCACAAGGTGATTGTGATTTGGCCCCATCATACAATATATTTTAAGTGGGAGGTGAAGCTGTAAGTAGAATAGGAAACCCCCCATTAGGTCTACACTGATGGTGATCGACCGTTATGAAATGAAGACAATGATGAAGATCTGGATTTGACGAGAAGTGGTTGAGCTCAACCTGGGCCTTGGATATGATGCAATATCAGCTTTTAATGACAGCTGATGGGAGCATATAGAAGAATAGATATAACAGAAGAGACACGATTGGATATTGGAGATCATGGCTAAATGTAATTGGTTAACTAAAGGAGTGAAAGCCCGTAATCAGCTGATTAGATGCAGCTGCAGTAGTAAGAGGGAGAAAAGAGAATGAATGAACTAGGCTTCATTCCATCAAAGGAAAAAAACAGATTTGTTAAAGAAAATTGTCAGATTTAATAATGTATTTGGTAAGCAGCTATGTAATAGGTGGCATAATATATAGGCAGCCATTCATTATTGTGTCTTTGGATAATGGCCACCTCGCTGTGACTGTAGCAGATCAGAGACTCATGTTGTTGCTGCCAGTGGTAAGCCAGTCTCAAATCATTAGGGCTACTTGCAATTGGCTGTTAAAGTAAGTTAACATTAAAACATGCATCAAAGATTTAACAGACAGACACAAATGAAATGATGCTTTGTTTCACCTTTTTCCTTCTTGTTACAAAACTGATTCAGATAGCACTGATGACCAAGCTAGCTGCCCTCAGCTGCAGCACTTTTTGCTCATACAGGAAATATGTGAACTCTCTGTCCATAAAACATAACGGCGTACCCATTATATTCATGACAGCACAGTCATTATAGGAGCGACAGCCTTCCCGCTGCCCATTTTTGCCATTACAGCTGAAAAATTGATGGTTTGCAGTGTCTGTGGTGGGCAGTCAGTGGAAACCTGTCAGAACAGACTGGAGGTGGACTGAGAAGCAGGATTAAAACAGCTCGTGAAAAATAAAGTTCAGATTGATTTGGATGGAAAGCACCAGTGTTAACTCATTGCAATATAATGATGGGCGACTGTGAGTGTGTGTGTCTTTATGACAAGCGAAGGCAGTAAAGTGCCAAGCTCCAATGTATTTGGATCAGCGGTTCTGTAGAGAATTTGGTTAGCGCATCTGCTATAGATGCGCATCATAATCCACACAACAGCGCCGCCACATCGCTAACGATACGATCGCTAACTATGTTTTCTTTTTCTCCCGTGTTGCAGTACCACTCTCTGCCTGTACGGTTACTAATGCGTTGGCGCTGTATTACCAAAACACAAATAACGCTCTGATATTGACGGATGTTTAATTTAAATATCTGGCTCTTTCTTGACTTAATCCAAGAGGAATTGGGGCAGGAATGCAGGACATGTGTCTTTGGGACGACCATTTACTGTATATAAAAAGACAACCCAGACAACTCGCCTCTTTTTATCTTTTCAAATTTGCTCATCCATTAAAAAATGTAACTTGGTGACCCCTGGAGATAAAAATCTGTATCTTTCTTATCCTATGTTTTGAAGAAATATTAGTTTTAACTGATACTGTCACGATCTGTCTTTGTGGTGTTTTGTCTTGTCTATATCTGTTTTTGGTTTTCTGTCTGCGTTGTGTTGTGTCTTGTTTGGATTTGTCTGTGGTTCCCTGTCATTAGTTTCCCTGGTGTGTCTGATTACCCGATTGTGTTCACCTGGTGTCCCTGTGTTTTCTCCTCCCTCCTCACCTGTGTCTTGTTTGTGTGATTAGTCTTGTGTGTATTTAAGTTCTGGTTTTTCTGTCTGTCTTTGTCGGTTCGTCTTTTGTCATGACTAGTTCGTCGGTGAGTGTTCTGTTTTGTCTTTGTTGTTCACCTAGCCTTGAAATAAAGGAATTTGCACTTTAATCTGCATTTGGGTCCTACCTGCTTCACATACCGTGACAGTACGAACCGACCACATTATGGACCCAGCAGACTCAGCCCTTTTGATGCGACAGGCGGAAAGTCTTGGATACTCTCTGGAGTACATTTTTTATACATGGAAAGGCGCCTCATCTAGACGGGGTAGAGAGGCTGCTTTGAAGGAGGCACGTCAGGAGGTTGCTCGCAAGCCCTGGCTCTGGAGCTTGTTGCCCGAGTGGCTTAGGGTTTTCTCACGTAGCCCTGAGTACCAGGCTTCATGTTCTGACCCTTTCCTGGGGTCTGGTCTGGCGTTTGGAGGTCCACGAAGCCTCCAAAAGACTCCTAAAGGACGAAAGGCCAGGGTTCCAGCGCCAGTTCCGGCTCCAGTGCCGGACCCAGCAGCCATGGTTCCGTGCTCCAGTACCATCCCACATAGCCATGGTACCGTGCTCCAGTACCACCCCACACAGCCATGGATCCATGTTCCGGTTCCTTGCCCAGCAGCCATGGTTCCGGCTCCAGTGCCGGCCTCAGCAGCCATGTTACCGGCTCCAAAACCGGCCCACACAGCCATGATTCAGGCTTCAGCTCCGGACCTTACAGCCATGTTTCCGGCTCCAGAACTGGATCTTACAACCGTGGTCCCTGCACCAGAGCTGGCCCATACAGTCATGGTCCCGACTCCAGCACCTCGTCTCCTGCTGGCTCCCCAGCCGACGCCAGCTCCCGAGTTTTGTCGGCGTACCGGCCGACTCCAGCACCTCGTCTCCTGTTGGCTCTCCAGCCAACACCAGCTCCCCGAGTCTTGTCGGCGTACCGGCCGACTCCAGCACCTCGTCTCCTGCTGGCTCCCCAGCCGACGCCAGCTCCCCGAGTCTTGTCGGCGTACCGGCCGACTCCAGCACCTCGTCTCCTGCTGGCTCCCCAGCCGACGCCAGCTCCCCGAGTCTTGTCGGCGTACCGGCCGACTCCAGCACCTCGTCTCCTGCTGGCTCCCCAGACGACGCCAGCTCCCTGTGTCCTGTCGGCGTACCGACCGACACAAGTTCCCTCTCAAGTCCCCTCTCCAGTTCCTACCCGAGTCCCCTCTCCAGTTCCTACCCGAGTCCCCTCTCCAGTTCCTACCCGAGTCCCCTCTCCAGTTCCTACCCGAGTCCCCTCTCCAGTTCCTACCCGAGTCCCCTCTCCAGTTCCTATCCGACTCCCCTCTCCAGTTCCTACCCGAGTCCCCTCTCCAGTTCCTACCCGAGTCCCCTCTCCAGTTCCTACCCGAGTCCCCTCTCGAGTCCCCTCTCCAGTCCCCTCTCGAGTCCCTTCTCGAGTCCCTTCTCGAGTCCCCTCTCGAGTCCCCTCTCCAGTCCCCTCTCCAGTCCCTTCTCGAGTCCCCTCTCAAGTCTCCTCTCCAGTTCCCTCTCCAGTTCCCTCTCAGGTCCCCTCTCGAGTCCCCTCTCGAGTCCCCTCTCTAGTCACCTCTCAAGTTCCTACCCGAGTCCCCTCTCGAGTTCCCTCTCGAGTCCCCTCTCGAGTTCCCTCTCCAGTTCCCTCTCGAGTTCCCTCCTTTAGTCCCTCCTTTAGTCCCCTCTCTAGTCCCTCCTCTAGTTCCCCTCACGAGTTCCCTTCTCTAGTCCCTCCTTTAGTCCCTCCTCTAGTCCCCTCTCTAGTTCCCCTCTCGAGTCCCCTCTCGAGTTCCCCCTTGGTTCCCCTCTCGAGTCTCCTCTCGAGTCCCCTCTCGAGTCACGTCTCAAGTCCCTACCCAATGTCCTGATCCGTTGGAGGTTCCGCTGGGGGTCCTGCCAACTCCATGTCCTGTCCCGTTGGAGGCCCCGTCGACTACTCCTCTGCTGGGGGTCCTACCAATCGTATGTCTGTCCCGTTGGAGGTCCCGCCGTCTACTCTCCTGCCGGGGGTCCTGCCAGCTCCTTGTCCTGTCTCGTTGGAGGTCCCGCCAACTACTCTCCTGCTGGGGGTCCTGCCAACCCTTTGTCCTGTGCCGTTGGAGGCCCCGCCGACTACTCTCCTGCCGGGGGTCCTGCCAACCCTTTGTCCTGTCCCGTTGGAGGTCCCGCCGTCTACTCTCCTGCCGGGGGTCCTGCTAACCCTTTGTCCTGTGCCATTGGAGGCCCCGCCGACTACTCTCCTGCCGGGGGTCCTACCAACCCCTTGTCCTGTTCCATTGGAGGCCCCGCCATCCTCTGTCTCGCCGGGGGTCCTGCCAATCCCGTGTCCTGGTCCTCTTCCGTGGGGGATCCTGCCGAGGCCTGTCCCACCAGCTCCGGTTCCTGTCCGGCCGACACCGGGTCCTGCCCGGCCTCCGGAGCTCTCTGGTCTTCGCCCTCGATCCCGGCCCCCTGAGAGCCGCGGTCTTCGCCCTCGATCCCGGCCCCCTGACTCTTCCTGCCGCTGCCCTCGTCCTCGAGCCCGGCCCCCTGACTCTTCCTGCCGCTGCCTTCGCCCTCATGCTCGGCCGCCCGAGTCCCCCACCTTAGACTCTGCCTTGCCCCCGGGCCGTCCGCCCGAATCCCTTCCTGGTCCTCTGCTGTGCCTCTGGGCCTGTCAGCTCAGTCCCGTCCTCCTGACCCCCTCCACCCACCCTTGTGGCCTAGTGATACGTCCCTCCTCCGGACCCCCTCCACCCACCCTGCTTGAGGTTTTGGACTTTTGTGGGGGTTTTTTTTGGGACGTCTGGGATCCGTCCATTGAGGGGGGGGGGGGTACTGTCACGATCTGTCTTTGTGGTGTTTTGTCTATATCTGTTTTTGGTTTTCTGTCTGCGTTGTGTTGTGTCTTGTTTGGATCTGTCTGTGGTTCCCTGTCGTTAGTTTCCCTGGTGTGTCTAATTTACCCGATTGTGTGAACCTGGTGTCCCTGTGTTTTCTCCTCCCTCCTCACCTGTGTCTTGTTTGTGTGATTAGTCTTGTGTGTATTTAAGTTCTGGTTTTTCTGTCTGTCTTTGTCGGTTCGTCTTTTGTCATGACTAGTTCGTCGGTGAGTGTTCTGTTTTGTCTTTGTTGTTCACCTAGCCTTGAAATAATTTAATCTGCATTTGGGTCCTACCTGCTTCACATACCGTGACAGATACAACAAAGCTGAGACACAAGAATACTAGTTTTACCCAGTAACACAATGCAACACAAATGAGCAAGTATTCAAATGAAAAGAACAAATGCTCTCATAGTCTTTTACGCAATAGAAGACAGTTTCAACCTTTTAAGAGATTGAATTATTGCAAAATGCCTGTGGCAATGCTCCACATCTTATTAAGTTATTTGTCATCTTTTAACTGCTCTTTGCATCCAACTGTTTTTGTTGTTTAAAAAAAAAAAAAAAGCCGTTCTTGAGCTTCTTGCAGGAGCAGGGACAAACACAGTCCCTCTCTTCTCCAGGGAGAGCACTAGAGGAAACAGAAAATGAAGGAAAGGAATTGGAAGGAATGTCTTTTTGGAACCAGTGAGGTCTTTTCTTGGGTGTTTATGCCCTTGCCACAGGCCTGCGCTGAGCTGGACAGCCTCTTTCTTTGGCCACGTCCACAAAATAATTAGTTACATTACATTTGCAGGGTAAACAGCACGATGAAGCACTGCTGACAAAACTGAGGCTCATTCTCGCAGCATTAGTCAGCTGGCTGGGAGACAGGAAAAAGGGGGCAGCTTGTGACAGGATGTGTCTCTCTACCACCAGCTAATGAAGCATCTCTGTAGCCCAGTCTTAGCTCACTAATCCAGCTCTCTCTTTTTCATGCAGTGAATCCTTCCATTCCGATGATAAATATATTGATTTATATGTAAATGCTGGTATTGCATCATCTTCTTTGTGAGACTTTTTGAGCAGCCATTAGTGTATTTCATTTGAGAAAAGTTGGCAACACTGTCTTTTGTGGATTTATCCAGACGTTTATTGTAAACTTCCTGCCATCCTGTGCAGCAGACGCCTGAGTTTTACGAGTGCTATTTATTTGGCAGAGCGGGAATGGCGATATCAGCACATGTATGCGCTCCAAAACCCTAATCCTTCCAAGGCAAATAAAACACTAGTGGACATGAATACTGTTCCAATTGTATTCTAATTGCTGTTGATAGCTGTAATGCTGTTTGCAAATGAGAATGAAATATGATATACAAATGAATCAATACCAATCAACAGAAAAGGAGTACATTTTCAACAGACATTGTGGTCATTTTGGATATAATTCATAGGAGGTTTAGTAAAATAAAAATGTAAACATGTTTTCTATACCAGCTTCAATTCTGCATGTAATTTAGAGGCCACTAAAATACATATTTTCAGGTGCTTTGATGCATGAAATGGACATGCAAACATATCACTTTATATGTCATATCCAAGTATCATAATATTAATTAATTAATTCAAGCACTGAAAGCATGTAAATAGACCATAATGACCATAAGCATGACATACACAGTGCAAGGTGTTTAATAGTGCTGATACGCTTATGAGTCACACTCAAAGAGACAGGTTATGTCTTTTTGAGTCAACCGTCACATATTGTACGTGCACAACTGAGAGAAAAACACAGTCAATCTTAATTTCAACAGACCAACATGGATGTTCATAAACATTATCTTTATTTTATTATCAGTACGATGTCACCGTGAAGAGCAGTAAATACCAAAGCATGTCAACATAATAACCCCCCTACTCTAAACATGACTTGACTCCAAATTCGTGATGGCAGGGCATAGATCAGTGAGTCCCAACCTCTAGTTAGAGAGCATGGAAAGATTGTGAAGTGGCTCGAAAAAACATAATATTTTGATTTAGCAATATATGCAAAAATGTACAACAAGCTTTGCAGAGGTGTTGATGCAGTTCAATTGGAATTAATGAATAGATATTGAAGTAGTTCGCTGTGATTGGGTTTAACTTTATTGTCAATGCACATTGTACAAGTACTGAGACAACAAAGTGCAGTTAGCATCTCTATAAAGTGCAGTAGTGCAGTGTCATGTAGTATCATATAAGTTTAAATATGATACAAGTAACGCAAAAGTATGTACATTCTGAACAGTATAGTAGTCCTATAGTATAGAAAGTGTATAAACACTATAAAGAGTGTAAATGTAATACATTAAAAAGCTGGTATAAATAAATGAAACAGTACAATCTAGAATCTATCAGTGGTGAAAAGTCACTAAGTGCATTTACTCAAGTATTCTACTTAAGTACTATTTACACATAATTGTAGTATGCGACTTCTAATCGTTACATTTTTAGAAGCAAATATTGTCCTTTTTACTCATGATATGCTTTTGTAATATCATGCAGCGCTTTACTACTACCCAGTGTTTTCTCAACATTGACAATTTACAACATTCAAATGTATATGTTAATGATAAAAACATAATAATTAATATTCATTAGCATGATTAATATTCTATAGTAATACAACACTGGGAAAATATCCATTCTGCGCACTGATTACTGATTTGATACAACAAACAACAACAGAAAATAGCAGCACTACTTTATTTCTGAGACACAAAATTACATAAATAAAAAAAAAAACAATAATCATTAAAGATTCTAATCTAATAATGTGTGTGTGTAGTGGCCTTTCCTGGTATTGGCTCGATGAAATACTAGAATGAATAAATCATTAACCTCTTGAGAGCAGTTAAAGGGTGATGCCAATTAGCTCTAAATGGCTATAATTGGCCCGATGAATTGGCCTACCACGAGTAAATAAGTAAAGGAAGTTGTGATGTTCAGGCTCACATTGTGAAAGTGAATCACACATATGAGTAGAAAGAGTAGACAGGAACTGCCCCCCCTCTCTGCTATGCTCGGGCTGTGTGTGCTGTGCATATCTCTCCCTGATTACATCAGCTGTGGCGCTGATATAACCATTTACTGTGGTTCCAGGCTAAAGAAACACAGCTTCCTGCATTCATTTGTCTTTCTGACTATTTTGAATGTCTGCCATTTCTAAATAAGGAAAAAAAACCTCTTGCTGTGCCTCCGAAAACAGGCGATGTGACGCTGTGTGCAGCGATACTGGGGCTGTGCATGCAGAGTGACCGGTTCATCCTCAGATGAAAGCTCTGCCCAGATAAAAGCTGTGTGAGAGCGGGGGTGAGGGGGTGGCGGTCGCCGTTGCATTGACGTTTTGCAATATGGAGTTTAAAAGTGGTATCCTGCTCTGCAAATTGAAAGTGCAATAACAATAGTTGTGGGAACAATCATCAATAGCTTGCAGCTGCTTGTGAGAGCGTACTGAGCTGGAATTAAATCGCAATTCTTCTGTCTCAAAAGAGCCTCTGCTGCTCGACCACAGGCAATATTATTTCCTCCTTCATACATAACGCTGCCATGTTGAGAGAGTCGGAAAAAGCAAATGACATCCTCACTCCATTTGAATTTGTCCTTCATTTTTAGAAACAGGCTATGGCTATATTGATGCAGGAGAAGCATGATGCATCAACGCGGCAAATCAAACCTTCTGCTAGCTTTTCCCATTGGAAATATGTTGTTCTGGCATTTGGTCTTAATTTGCTCTGTCCTAGTACGCACCCTTTTATGCCCACACTGACATCTTTTAGATATGCATCTCATAACTGGATTTCAATACAAAAGACCAACTGAATATAAAAAGGTGGTTTTATCTGAGTATAAAATAACAATACCTCTTTCACAATGCAGTCTCATGCATGCAGCCTTGACAAATAGTGAAATATTGTTCATATGTTAATAGAATTATATTGTGTAACACAGGAGAGACTGCTGGAAGTTGAGGTCAACTTAAATGAAAAGTCACAATAGTGATAATTAATGACATTTCAATCCTAATGTCCAAAAGAACAGCAGCAAACATTGTTTTTTCTGTCCATATGTCGAGGCTCTAAATGAGACATGGAGGAAGCTTCCTCTGGCCCGATATAGTATTGACATTTGTCGACACTAAAACGTTTAAATCCAGCACAAGTCACAGAATGTGTCTCGCAATGATTTAGTTATCTGTTAAACCCCCTTGTACTCTGTAAATCACGGAAATCAGCGTCTTATGAAAAGCCGAAGCATTCATGCTCGGTTCAGTTTGTTCGTAATAAAGCTGTATCTGACATGTGTTGCCGAATACCCACAAACACTGTCCGCTCACTCTGGCTGCAGATTGACGCACAGTTTGCTTTGTATGAGCCAAATGTATTAAATATTAATAATTCCCATGGGATGGAATATGAGAAAGTTGTATGTGTGTCATGTAACATGAAAGGCTTCAGGAAATCTATTAATCTGTAAATCTGCTGCAGCAGAGCGAAGAATATCAAATAACATCATGTCAAATCCAATGTACAGTATGTGATGAAATACAGTATATTCCACCCACACATGATGTGGACACTCTTCAAGAGTTGCTAAGCTAACATTTGTTTCTGTGCAGCGCGTGATTGTATAATTTGATTGATGGAGCCATAGTCAAAGAGAAGAAAAAAGGCTTTTCCTGTCTCTCAAAATCTAAGGTAATGTCTTTAAATCTCCTTTTTTGTCCATCTAAAACCAACATAAAATCACTTCAAAATATATAAAACAGTGAAAAGCAAGTAATCTCAATATTTCTCTCAACAGCTTTTCCTTCAATTTTTTGCGTTTAAAATGACTACATAAGGCTCAACAACTGAACAATTTGTTTTGCTGTTAAGCAATGTACTTGTGTTTGGAACATAATGGGAAAAGCACCACAATGGGAATGACTCCACCAGCATGCAGCCGGATTTCTTTACTGGAGTGCAATTATAATAATGATACACATTTATTTGTATAGCAGCTTTTATACAAGAAATCCAAAATGCAAAATGCTTTCACAATAACAGAACATAGACATAGTGTGGAGATATAAACAGAGATAGAATTTCATAATTTTGCAATGCCAAATTGACATAAAGGTGACACCTCTCACATAATTTGTCATGTATTAAAATAAAAGCATTCACAAATAACACATCGGTATATACATGTATAGGCTTAATGTTGTGGTTCGTGCACTTATCCGGACTAATGCATGAACAATCGCTTTGTTGTGGTGATTCTTTTTCACCATTAACATGAAAAAAGCTACTTTTATTTCCTTTCCATATCACGTTCACTCCTTCCCCTCAGCATTATTACCTCCTCTCTCTCTCTGATGTCTACCTCTCTTATTTCAGGCTGCCATGCTTTTGGTTATCATCAGAGATAAATGAGAAACAAGAGAGAAAGAAAGCCGTGAGGCTCATGTCCTCACATCATCACCAACTCCCTTTATCCCCCCCTCCTTCCTCTTGTTCTCCATCCTCGATCTCTCTGTCTTCCTGAGTGACAGCTGGCAGCCGGTAGGGTACAGCGGGCATGCCAACACAAGTGCAGATATTTGCCAACTGACTTGAGAAAATACACATTTGAACGGGACACCTGCCTGCTGTAGCTCTGGATCTCCTTTTGCTGCTCTTCTGTGGAAAGCTTAAACACATGAAGAACACTTTACTGTTCCTCCTGCCCGCAGAGCTGTGCGGCCATTAAAACATGCAACAGTTCATCCACAAAAGGCCAGTAAAAGAATCCAGCGGGGACGGGATGGAGGCAGAGTCCACGCTGGAGGACGTCATAAAATCAACCATTGAAGGCAGCAGTGCGTGGAGAAGAATTGATTAAAGAAAAACAACAAAAAAACAATACATGTGGGCGGATTTAAAATGTAAACAGATTTTTTTCTAAAGATAAAGTTAGATTGACACCTTAAAATCGATTCCTTATATGATGAGGATGTGCATTCTTTCTGGAAGGCTGCTATGAATAGTTCCTTTTCTGTTTTGACAATAATTAAGATCTGCTTTGTTCCCGTTACAGCGTTATTCCGTCCTTTTTTCTTTCCCTAAATTAAAAATGAAAAAGCATTGCCGTTTTAAATGAAGGAGTTTCATATCACAAAGCTAAAGGAAGATCTCTCCTGTAATGACTCTGCAATATGCAAACAGCACCTTCTATTATACAAACAGCATGTGCAGTCTTCTTTTTCAGAAACGCACATATATGGAAAACGCAGCTTCACACTACAGAGAGCACAGCTGATACTGAGTCTTGAATATGTGAATGTGCAGCAGTGATTCTTTAATAATTCCCACAATTTTCTCGTTTTCATGAATTCCCCAATGCCAAACCTCTTTCTTTTCATTGCAGCGCTCTAAAGGGAAAGTGGCATTTGGGTCAGGTTCTCTGGTTGATGTAGACTGGCTTTGGAAAAACACAGGATTTGATTAGTGCTTTGTGGAGGCCCGATTGCAGAATTTTACAACAATTTATGGTGCGGAGGTCACTGGTTGCAGAGAGAAAATGACAAGACACAAGATTACATAAAGTACACAGAGTTTAAGAATCTGTGCCATTTAATGGAGTGCTTATACACACACTAAATATCCCAACGTGTAATCTGGGATTACTGTTGTGCAGAAGGAGAGCATGTCCAGCACTTAATGCGACGCAAAAATGCCCAAAATAAAAAATAAATGAAACACAAGGCTTAGACTTGGACCTTAAGGGATAAAGCAGGAGAGGCGCTGATGAAAAACAGAGATGCAGGGATTTGTTGTTTTGCTTTGATGGAGGAGACAGACACAGGCAGAATCAGAGACTGAGACAGAAACAGCAGCAGCGATAATCTCCTGGAAACATAACATCTGATATCAGAGTGAAAGTTGCTTTTGGTGCCAGTTAAAGGTGTACACATCCAGCAGCAATCTAGCAAGTCCTAGCTACCAGGATCCTCGTTGGCCTCGGACATTTTATATATATAGCCCTGGATCTCAAGATCTTCTTTTTTATCCCAACATATATAGAATATAAAATAGGGATGCTCCGGTCGGGCATTTTGGGGGCGATCGCCGGAATCAGTATCGGCTGATACCGATCGTCAATCATTGGGTGGGTCCCCCCACCTACCTATGGGGATCTTCCATTTAAAGTGATGTTTAAAACTCAGTTAATGGGGCTCATTTTTATATTGCTTCAGTTTATAATCGTAACGGATCGAAACATTCAGATTAATTTTTCAATACATGATGCGCTTCCACAAACAACAAACAACATAATTATTACATTCAAATGAAGTACATTATTCAAGTTTACATTAACTTTGGATAATAACACGGGAGAAATGAGTGGAAGCGCTCTCTCTCTCCCTCTCTCTTTTCCTCTCTCCCTCTCTCTCTCCCCTGACAGCCTGTCAGTATCGTCTCATGCAGCTCGCTGATCCAGTAATGAGTGACCTGACAGTGAAGAATAAATATATTAATAACTAGTTTAGCTAGTTCCAGAGGTAGATAAAATAGCTAAGTGTATTAGGTCTAACTCTTAGTGTGTGTTTCGCTCCGTTCACCGGTCCGTCACAGCGGACAGAGCTGCAGGATTTCTGCTTCACACACGTTCATACGGCTATTTTACTGTCTTTTTCGGACACCTTAAAAATACTGCCCGACCGGTGAAGCCATTTTGGCCAGCTTGTTTTGCCGCGCACAGAGAAAAGTGTCATGTATTTTACATCATGTGATCGGCTCCCCTGATCGGCCTTTATAGAGAGCACCGATCAATCGGCCGAGAGTGAATATCGGCCGATAACGATCGGCGGCCGATCGATCGGAGCATCCCTAATATAAAAGAAAATAGCTAGGATCCATCTGTCATACAGAGCATACCATAAAGCCCTCAAAATTACCAATATATATATTATATGTTTGGGTCCTCTCTTTGTGTCATTTAAACTTGGCTTTGTGTGTGTGTGACCTAGCATTGCTATCCTTGTGGGGACCTAAATCTGTTTACACAGTGATGTGTGGGGACTTGCCATTTTAGGGTGAAGACTTGGTTAGGGTTACTCCCTGATCCCACCGGAAGCGTCTGCGCCGCGCTGCGACCTCCTCCTGCGACCTCCTCCTGCGTCATAACCCACCAGGCGCGTTTCAAAACGTTGCGGAAGCGGAGCGTCGTGTGTGCAGCCTCGCAGTTGTTGGATGAACGTTCCACTTCCTGCCTGCGCCGCGCTGCGCCGCATCAAAAATAGGATTCATCCTATATTTTAAAAATTCCTTGCGGCGAGGAGCTTCTGGGACGCTTCGAGCCGCGGCGCAGCGGGTCTGGTGGAATAGCACCCATTGACTAGAGTGGCCGCGATCGCTAAAAACGGCGCAGCCGCAGCGCAGCCGCAGCGCAACGCAGCGCAGACGCTCCTGGTGGGATTAGAGGGTTAGGGTTAGGCATGTGTTGGTTATGGTTAGGCCTGTCGCGATAATCAATAAATGTACTTATCGTACGATAAATAAAAATGGACTCGATAACTTTTCTGAGCTCGATAAATTGCCGTTTACATGCGTGTTTGTTTACATAAGGATGTGACCAGCATTTTAGCAAGGCGCGCTGTGGCTGCCAGCCCGGCGCGCTGTGAGGGGCGGGGCTCACACACAGCCCATGACACAGCCAGGTCAGGACACTCCGCGTGCAGCAGTGCAGCCAAATTAATAATATAGAGACAAGCAGGAGACAACTTGTGACTTACTCGAGGGGAATTTGAAGTTAAATGGAAGTGGTTGCAAAACCTAATACCACATCTGGGAATATTTTGGATTTAAGCCAAATCAACGAGGCGAACCTACAGACTTGAATGAGCCGGGCGGTGTGTCGCATTTGTTTAAAAAAGGTAGCAACAAAAGCTAGCAATACGACCAACCTTAAACTGCACCTGAAACACAACCTACCCATTCCGTTTTCCCAGCTGGGAGCAAACACGGCAGCTGGAGATGGAGAGCCCCCACCTTCCCTACAGTTTGCAATCAAAGATGCATTTCCCATTTGAGGTTTCGTTTATGCATAGGGTAGATTCTTTTAATTACATTTCCTTTTTTGTTTTGTGTATTTTTTACATTTTGGATTTGGTTGGCGAGCTATTTTTAGAACATGCCACGCGGGTGACTCACGTTGCCCCTGCGGCCACCGTGTTGGCTACCCCTGCCCTAGAGTATATGGAGTCCACCCCCCAATTGAAAACATGGATGTAGGATACTTTATACATTTGCACACTTTTTTTTATGTATATGGTAAACTATGTCGTTATGTTTCTGTTTTTGTGGTATTGGTCTATTATACAGAGTTCTTATTTATTCTTTATTCTTCATATTTTGTATTCTTTGGAAACTCTATTGATAGTGGTCATATATATATATTCTAGTAGTATGATTTTCAGGCTGGGCTAAGCCCTGGGTCTCATTAGATCATAAAAACGCCTACAGGTCCTTTACACCTATGTGTCTAGATTTCAGTCAAAAGCTGCGTTCACACGTACTTTGCCCACTTTAGTTCCGAAATGTCGCGTTCACACCAAAAAGAGCCGGAACTAAAATTAGTTCATCAGATCCTTTTTTACCCCCTTTTCCGTTCCTGCTAGAGAGCAGGTATTTTCATGGGAGAAAAAGGTTCCTATGTCTGATTAACTGGGCGGAATGCAAACCAAAACTCCCAAAAAGTTTTATGAAGCCGCCATTTTATTATCCTCACTAGCATTACTAGCATTAGCATTAGCCCAGCGCACAAATGCAGAAAGACTAACTTATGACAACACAAAATAAAACATGGGAGCGGTGGAGATTTACTCGGAAGGCTTCAGTAGAAGCTGCTAGTCCCAGCAGCTTCTAATGAAGCCAGTCCCTAACTCCGGGGACTTCGGGTGGCAGTATACGCCGTGAAGTTGTTTGTGAAGTTCGTGAGAACTAAAGAGTTCTCATGAACTAAGTTCTCATGAACCTTTGTAGGAAAAGTACTGCGGTGTGAAAGCGCCTATGTCTAAATGAACAGCTTCCAGCTTCTTTTCTGCTTTTCTTTCTAAGTACAATGAATATCTTCGGTTTTGGGACATGCATTTTTTCACAATTTACTGACATTTTAACACAATCCATTAGTATATTAAACAAGGAACTACTCAGTAGATAATGAAATAATTGCTCGCTGCAGCCCTAATCTTTACCCTCTTCATTAAAGTGACAGAAAACCCTTTTTCTTAAGTATTTCCAGATCCATTGGGCGCATTACCAAATTTTTCACCGTTTTTCCTATCTTGTTTTTCTTAGCCTCCAACAAATATCCAACTGTTCCTACCACTTTTCTTACCGACAAAGTAAAAGGAATTAGGGTTGTTGTGAACCCATTCCAGAGAGGATGCATTTTCAACCCCCTCTGGTTGAGCACGGCGGTCTGCAGGATTGCTGCTCCGCCCCTCAGTCATTTAAGTAACACTTAGGTTCCAGTGGTCATTGGAATTCCTTTTTACGAGCCCACTGATCAATCAATCCCGTAATTCAATCCCCTGGTCAATCATGTTTAAATGAATAATTTACAAACCGTGACAGAAATGGCTCACAAGCAAAGGCACTGCCCTTACCCCCTGATCCCACCGGAAGCGTCTGCGCCGCGCTGCGACCTCCTCCTGCGACCTCCTCCTGCGTCATAACCCACCAGGCGCATTTCAAAATGCGGAAGCGGAGCGTCTTGTGTGCAGCCTCGCAGTTGTTGAATGAACGTTCCACTTCCTGCCTGCGCCGCGCTGCGCCGCGTCAAAAATAGGATTCATCCTATATTTTAGAAATTCCTTGCGGCGAGGAGCTTCTGGGACGCTTCGAGCCGCGGCGCGGCGCAGCGGGTCTGGTGGAATAGCACCCATTGACTAGAGTGGCCGTGATCGCTAAAAACGCCGCAACGCAGCGCAACGCAGCGCAACGCAGCGCAACGCAGCGCAACGCAGCGCAACGCAGCGCAACGCAGCGCAACGCAGCGCAACGCAGCGCAACGCAGCGCAACGCAGCGCAGACGCTCCTGGTGGGATTAGGGGGTTACACTGCAAGGAGACCTGCAAGGAATCATTAAAATAAATGGTGGTTTAAGATGAAAATGAAAAAAAAAAAGATGTATGCGATTGCTCTTCTTACGTTTCATTGTCAAATAAAAAAAGACCAGGTTGCCTTCAATAGAACAGAAATATTAAAGGCCCTGAAAATTTATTTTCCTTTGACTAAAATGTGATGGGACCCTCGACTTTTTTCCCTCACTGTTTTGAAGTAGGCATGACTCATACACAAAATGGCAATATCCTGTACTTCTGTGCACCAATCAGGATTGTGATGCTGACTTGTTTGGTTACTGTCAATTCAATCTGAAACAAACGCAAACCAGTAGAGTCGCAATTAGGGCTGATTCGTTATTTTTTTTTTTAACTAAAAAATAAAAACCTTTTTTTTACTTGATTGTTCCTTATTTACTCATGAATATTGAATGTGGCTGTAAACAAGCAAAGTAAGAACATTAGAGTTTAAACAAAAGAAAAAACTACTGTGAAAAAGATGAATAAAAGAATACAAATATAATAATTAAGAAAAATGTAGACGGATGCAAACATTTTTTGAAAGTAAGAGATGTTGCATTGCTTCTAAATTGTACTGTAGCTTAACTTGGGTGTGCAACAGTAGTTTTCACTTTGTACTTTGTAGAGACATTTCGACTTGGCAAACAACTTTTTGTTTAATACTCATAGTCTTCACATAAAACCGTTGCTGTTCATTATAAAAGTGACCGTTTATTTGTTTACAGCTCTTTTGAAGTTTTTCTATGTGTCGTTTCAGATTGATGCTTCCCATTTAGTGCTCACGTGCAGTCTGCTATGGTCAATGCTATGGTAAAGCAGCGTAGAAACATTAATAACTCGCCGTTTCTAAACTTCGTAGCTTCACGCGAACGGAAGCAATCATGGCTTGTCGCAGCGCCCACACCGGGTCAGATTACAGCAACACATCCGTGTGGAGCCCCGCCAGGGTGCAATAACCAGCAGCCCACACACACGGCGCCCAGATGAACAGGTTTACTGTTTCTGATTTCCTTCCCTCCTCCTGCCATCCAGCTCTCCTCTCTCCACACTCCAGGATTTGTGCCTTGTGAAATGAAGTGCAATGATCAATTGTGCTGAACATTTCTCAGAAGGTTTAAAATGGAGTTCTGTGGTCCCGGTCTGCCTCCTGAATCTTTTAACTTTCCTCCACACAGAAAGACAAATGGCTGCCCTTTATGGAACAGCCTTGAGCAGTTTGATTGTTAATACTGTAGGTGTTAAATATTACAGTAGGTAGTTGTTAAATATCTAAACACATTACACTTATAATTTACGAGCTTTTTACAAAAATTACATCAGACCTTTTTTGAAGTGTTTGCTTTCTTTACTTTTAAACTAATACCATTTGGAGTGTCTGACCCCTCTGGGAGTCTTTCACATGCTTTAGTCATATGGTCATGGATCTCTTCCAGAAAGCACACTCTCTGAGAATAAAGGAATGAAAAGGCTATACAAAAATAGGCCAGGAATACATAACATTTCTTGACTTTGAGGTTATTGGCTTTGTGACTGGAGAGAAGCTTTATGGCAGGCAGCTTTCCAGAGGATAAAGGGAGACAAAGGAAGCTAATCTCACTTAGACGGTAAAATCTGCCATATAGCTAATGAAGTATTATACTGTGGTCAATGAGGTAGAGGCACTGCAGAAAGCCTATGCATGAGTGTGTGTGTGTGTGCTTTGTTGTATGAGTGGGGGGGGGTTGTTTTTCAGGGGGCTGCAGTGCTAATGCTTCAATAGGGAAGTGAAGTCTTTTAAGGGAGTGTACGAGCAAAATTGGAAGCAGAAGGCAATGAAAAAAACCATACAGTATCTTGACATTAATATTCCACTGTCAGTGTTAAATGCAATTTACTGCAGATTTTCTTGAAAAATCTGCACTCCTCCTCTAGCTGTTCAATTATTTGCTTTTACCGGCTTAGTTATTATACCCACATGGCTGATGATTATTTAGCAAAATTCTAATTTTATGAAAGTGGTCATCCCAACAATATTTTCATCAATATCAATTTGGAGGGATTTGGTCAAAACATTTCATATTTTATGATATTTCTTGCATTTTTCTCAGCCTTAATCTGTATACCATGTTCGTGTATTTGAACTGTTCCTGCCCCCGGTTACCTCATTGATCGCATCCTGGCACACCATTATGCCTCTGAACTGCTAGATCCAATCAATACAGACTTGAAGCGACTATAATAAATATATCGACAATGTGACAAGATTGCTTGTATGCAAAAAAATATAGATTTATAGCCAAGTCTCCTTAACTCTACAGAGCTTTTTATCGTCTTTCAGCTCATTGTTTGTTTTTTTAGCCTGCAACAAAACTGGTACTGGTTGGGTTTTTTGCAGCTTCAGGAAGCTGTTTTAATGAAGAATAACCCACACCTGCTTAGCACCAAAACCTAGACTTAGAAACTGCAGTAAATGGTAAATATAGTAGTATTTTGCTAGATTTTAAATATTTACCTTTTGGACACAGAAAATGTGTCCCTTAAAATCTTCATCCCAGGTTTTTTACAAAAGCACAATTTACAGTGTCGTAAAAGTGTTGCGCCAGAGTTTGCACTGTTATCTCCTTTGTGATGTGTCAAAAATGAGGTGACAGGTGCTTTAACTCCGTGAATCAGAGGTTAAACCAACTTTTTTTATCTCCATTAAAAAAAAGATCCAGGTATTCTGAAATCATTGAGATTACACACTTCTCATAGCTATATCGTTCAAGAACAGACAGAAAAATAAAGGATTTAAAAACAAGAACATGGCTATGCTGAAACGATTCATCTTGTGAAATAATTTTTATTTAGTTCTGAAAAATTGCTGTCGGTGTGATGTTCAGACACAAAGTCAAGGTTGAGTTGCTCTGTAGGCTGAGTCAAGGGCAGGCATTTTGAAGGATGACGACTACATTTCCCATAGCAGGAGAGGAAATGTCATCAGTCCTGGAAATATGGCAGAGCCGCAGTGTTGTGGTCAAAGATCATGAGAGAGACAGTGTTCACACATAGAATTTTTTTTCTCCCCAGAAACCAAATGATGATTATATGGAGGTCAACAGGTTTAATGATAGACATAACAACTTGTTGGACTTTATAGATTGAGCTCAGACATTGACCTCTCAAAGAACTCCCCATAAATAGTGAAACCCTTACCATCCAAATACAACAATGATACACACTGATGAAACCTCCAAAATATGATTTTTAAAATGTCATGGAAATGTATATATTGTTAATTTAATTTTAGATTTTCGTTTTGTTGCGCATTGTATCATCATAACTGTTATATGATACGCAAGAAATACACATTTTTCTTGCGTTCTCCTACGAATTCACAGCAACATGTGTCATTTTCTGCTTAGTTAAAGGGGACCTATCATGCAAAATGCACTTTTGTACGTCTTTTATACATGAATATGTGTCCCCGGTGTGTCAGGGAACTCACCAAGTGTCAGAAAACACAACCCTCTCTCTTTTCCTCCATACTCAAATCTCTAAAAACGGGGCTGCAACGGATCTGATACAGACTGATCCAGATTTGAAATATCTCTGACGTCAGAAACGGGGAGCTCCGCCTATATGGGCAACTCTCCACCTATCAGGGGAATGAGAGGTTGCCATGGCATGGTAACAGCATGGTAACATGACGCTCGTGCCTCGCCCCCCTCCTTTGCAGGGGGGCGTGATCAGCTGCAGCTCATTTGCCACAGAATCAGCCCTTGTGAAGACAGGGCTGGAATAGAGCAAATAGAGCGAAATGAGGCATGGCTAAAATGCATGATAGGTATGGCCCTACAATATATTATTCAAATATAGCATGATAGGTCCACTTTAAATTCATACAGTCAAACTGCTTTATGATATTTGGAAAATATGAATGGTTTTGGGTTGAAAAAATCTACAGAAGTTGGAAGATTAATTAGATGAATCAACATTTGTGTTAAAATAACGCCACAGAGGACATATTATGCTCATTGTCATGTTAATATTCGTATTTAGTGCCTATACTCTGACATTTTTCCATGCTTTAATGTTCAAAAAAGGTCTTTATTTTTCTCATACTGCCTGTTCTGCAGCACCTCTTTTCACCCTCTGTCTGAAACCAGAGCCATGTGCTTTCTACCGCTATACATTTGTCAAGACCTGCTCTATCATTTTATGCTTGACTCTTTTTTCCCATTACCTCAGGTGCAGACAGTATGGCCGCTCATGGGATCTGTCAACATGAGGACGTATTAAATGATTAGACCTTGTTTATTGTGAACTGGCTGCTTAATATTCATGCAGCACGACGTGATGCTAACAGGACCACGCAGAATCAAATTATATAGCTTTGTTATTATAACTACTGCTACGGGTCAGGATAAAGATACACACAATGCCCATAATGAGGACCTTTAAAAATATGGAGTCTGCTCTGTGCTGCAGCCAGGTCAGGTTGACATGGCCAGTTGGATCAGTTTGGGCTATTTCTGTCTTTTTTAGTTGGTGTCGCTGCAGGCAGGAGAGGTTGAACACTGTCCGCTTGGCTGAGTGGTCCAGTGAGGGCGACCCATCACACAAAGAGGGAATACTTTTTTGCCGGATACATTTTGGAAGGTGAAAGCTCTCACTGAACTGCACCTCCTGTGAGCTGCAGGCCTCTGAAGCTAGCAAGTGAGCAGCAGAAACTGGATATGGTAGTTTGGTTATAACACGCTCTGTTGCTCTCTCTCTCTCTCTCTCACTGGGCTGTTAATTTGTCATTAAACAGGCCATCCAGACATGAGTCATCTGTGAGATTAGTCTGTGTTTTACTGCATGCCCTCTGTCCCTCTCTATTCTTATCCTTTCTAATTTCCTCCCCATCTCACACGTTTTTTTCTTTCCCCCAGCATGTTGACCTTGTCCCTTATTCCAGCTTGTTCGATTGTGAGATATTGCACAGTGTTCGTGTGTGCGTGCGTGCGTGTGTGTGTGTGTGTGTGTGTGTGTGTGTGAGTGTGAGGAGACAAAGAGGAAAGGTTGAGGAGAGCAGTGGAGAGGGAGAGAGCAGTGAGGTGTCTAGCACTTAAATTGCCTGTTTATTTCCAGTCATTGCATCAATTACACCATACAGCTTACAAACGGCCGAGCTGAGTGTGTTTGTGTGTATATGTGAGACAGGGGTGGACCAGAGAAACAATTAAGAATGGTAGATATGGATATTTTTGTGCTGTACTCTGCATTTTTCTGGTTTCATGTGAGTCCCCAAAATATGGGGGGCTGTTACCAGGGAAAGAAACAGGAGGAAATTAGTTAGATTCATGGATGTGAGTGTATGTTATTGGGCCGGCCTGAGATCAGGAGTGTGCTCCTCGTCTCTCTGGGGAAGGGGGGCGTGTCTGTGACAGGCTGCAGTGATTAGTGGAGCTCGGCGGGCAGAATTTATCAGACTCAGCCGAGGCCATGAACCATTTCGGTCTGCAACGCTGCAATTTGTCTCCCACTACGCGTCATATAACAGCCTCAAATGCGGCTCGCTTGTGAGCGTTTGCAACATTCAGTGTGCCGTGACTTGAGCATTTCTGATTGGCCTCCTATAGGTATATTTGAATTCATGAACGGTGTTACGACAAGGAGTATACTACAGGAAGATGTATAGTACAGTATTCCTCTTAATAAAAATGTTTTAATAGCGTACTTCAGTTCTTCTGTGGGCTGTAGAAGGGTTGCAGGAGATCTTTTTGTCCTTTAAAGACATTATGAAGAAGTGCTGAAACAAATTGTCGGTGAACCAATAAGACAATTTGTGGGGCTGCAATTTCGGATGATTTTCATTATTGATCAACCTGCCAATTGTATTCCCGATTTTTCTTCTAGTCTGTAAACTGTCAGAAAAATGTTTGTTGCAATTCCTCACAGGTGTCATCTCCAATAATGTCTTGCTTTGTCCAATAATCCAAAACCCAAAGATATCTAGTCTAGAATTATTAAAGATACTAAAAGGTATAAAGTCTTCACATTGGAGAAGCTGGACCTGTTTTTGACAAAGAAAAATGTATTCAATTATATAAATTAGTCTATCAGTTAATAGATGACTTGACTAAAGCATCAGAATATTCAGCTAAAACTACACTGAACAAAAATATAAATGCAACACTTTTGTTTTTGCTCCCATTTTTCATGAGATGAACTCAAAGATCTAAAACATTTTCTATAAACACAAAATAACCATTTCTCTCAAATATTGTTCACAAATCTGAAAAGATCTGTGATAGTGAGCACTTCTCCTTTGCCGAGATAATCCATCCCACCTCACAGGTGTGGCATATCAAGATGCTGATTAGACAGCATGATTATTGCACAGGTGTGCCTTAGGCTGGCCACAATAAAAGGCCACTCTGAAATGTTCAGTTTTATCACACAGCACAATGCCACAGATGTCGCAAGTTTTGAGGGAGCGTGCAATGGGCATGCTGACAGCAGGAATGTCCACCAGAGCTGTTGCCCGTGAATTGAATGTTCATTTCTCTACCATAAGCCGTCTCCAAAGGCGTTTCAGAGAATTTGGCAGTACATCCAACCGGCCTCACAACCGCAGACCACGTGTAACCACACCAGCCCAGGACCTCCACATTCAGCATGTTCACCTCCAAGATCGTCTGAGACCAGCCACTCGGACAGCTGCTGCAACAATCGGTTTGCATAACCAAATAATTTCTGCACAAACTGTCAGAAACCGTCTCAGGGAAGCTCATCTGCATGCTCGTCGTCCTCATCGGGGTCTCGACCTGACTCCGGTTCGTCGTCGTAACCGACTTGAGTGGGCAAATGCTCACATTCGATGGCGTCTGGCACGTTGGAGAGGTGTTCTCTTCACGGATGAATCCCGGTTTTCACTGTTCAGGGCAGATGGCAGACAGCGTGTGTGGCGTCGTGTGGGTGAGCGGTTTTCTGATGTCAATGTTGTGAATCGAGTGGCCCATGGTGGTGGTGGGGTTATGATATGGGCAGGCGTATGTTATGGACGACAAACACAGGTGCATTTTATTGATGGCATTGTGAATGCACAGAGATACCGTGACGAGATCCTGAGGCCCATTGTTGTGCCATTCATCCACGACCATCACCTCATGTTGCAGCATGATAATGCACGGCCCCATGTTGCAAGGATCTGTACACAATTCCTGGAGGCTGAAAACATCCCAGTTCTTGCATGGCCAGCATACTCACCGGACATGTCACCCATTGAGCATGTTTGGGATGCTCTGGATCGGCGTATACGACAGCGTGTTCCAGTTCCTGCCAATATCCAGCAACTTCGCACAGCCATTGAAGAGGAGTGGACCAACATTCCACAGGCCACAATCAACAACCTGATCAACTCTGTGCGAAGGAGATGTGTTGCACTGCGTGAGGCAAATGGTGGTCACACCAGATACTGACTGGTATTTTCGGACCCCCCCAGACCCCCCCAATAAAGCAAAACTGCACGTTTCAGAGTGGCCTTTTATTGTGGCCAGCCTAAGGCACACCTGTGCAATAATCATGCTGTCTAATCAGCATCTTGATATGCCACACCTGTGAGGTGGGATGGATTATCTCGGCAAAGGAGAAGTGCTCACTATCACAGATTTTTTCAGATTTGTGAACAATATTTGAGAGAAATGGTTATTTTGTGTATATAGAAAATGTTTTAGATCTTTGAGTTCATCTCATGAAAAATGGGAGCAAAAACAAAAGTGTTGCATTTATATTTGTGTTCAGTGTAAGATAGCCAAATAATAATCGAAAGTTATTTTGCAAGTAAAGAAGCCAGAGTTTCATTGCCTCCAGCTTCTTAAAAGCTCTCTATTGGCTCTGTTTTTGGTCTCCACCATCTCCTGAGGGAAATATCTGGCTCTAGCTGCTAAACGCTCACTGTGTTCGCTAGTCTCATCTGCTTTTTGATGTTGAGCAGGAAGTGTGCAGTGGGTTTATCTGAACTTTTTCTCCCAAAACAACTGCCTGCTGGAGCTAAAACAAGATAAAAATGGTGAGAGTGAACTAAAACAGTAAAGTTGTGGGCTGGACTGCCAAACCATGAGCTGCAGATCCAGGCGATTATTTTCTCTGGGTTCATCACAACAAGCGACCCATTTTATTTTCACATTGATTCTCATTCTTCAAATTAAAATATCAGCTATATCCGTCACCTTGGTCTCCTTTTTACAGTTCTTTAACCTTTAAAAGATGAAACAGTCTTTTTAATAATCAGTACAACAGCTAAAAGACGAACTGCCAAAGAAAATAATGATTACTTCCTATACTGTTATGAAACCATTAGATTCCCTGTGTTAGAAATGCCAAAGTTAATCCATGTATTAGAGGAAACGACTTTTAATCAGACGCTGAGCAGCCAATCATACCGGCCCGAGTCATTACTGTCAAAAGCAGAGAGCAGGAAAAACATGGGTGACAGATTTAGGGGCTCGCTTCTCTCCCTCTGGGATGCATACACAGTTTTTATGGTAAGGGACACAATTCATCACAGGGCAATTAATCAGTGGATACATTTAAATTAACGTTCCAACGTGCAGACCTTTAGAACGGCAACCTCGGCTCGACCTCCACCTCTGTTTTAGTCTCCTAACAGTCTTCCTTTTATTTTTCCTCTCTTTCCTTTAATGCTGGTAGGTCTATTTACTCTTCTGTGTTTCACTTAACACCGTCCCACTCTGTTTCCACAGCCCTTATTTTCCTCTCTATATTCCCCTCCTGAGTATAATTCACTGCTCAATACCTGCCAATGTTTGTTTTGTGGCCCCTATTTTCAGCTTTTTATCATCTTAATATCTTTTCTAACCGGTTAATTTGTCTCCCTATGTCCATTTTTCCTCTCTCTCTCTCTCTCTCCTCTCTCTCTCTCTCTCCTCTCTCTCTCTCTCTCTCTCTCTCTCTCTCTCTCTCTCTCTCTCTCTCTCCTCTCTCTCTAGCAGGAGGGTTAACAGCAATGGACAATCAGAGAGGGCTGTTGAAGAGGGAGAGTATTGGAAAGGCTCAGAATGAAGCCGGAGTGAGCAAAGTGGACATGCGCACATCATAATAAGGGAAAAAAGAGAGATTAATAATGATTGAAATTAAAGAAGACAAGAGGGAGAATGAGATGAGTAAATTGAGCATTACAGGGTCTCTTAATTAACCGTGTAAAAGCTTTCTTATTAGGACTGATGCAGTCCTCAGTTAACGAGAGAGAGAATGCTCTTTCAGTCGTCATTGAGACGGGAATAGTGAAACTACTGAATGTGAAAGAACGAGTACAACTTCAGGACAATGATGGAGAAAAAGGTCTGCCCTAACTGTTCATGTGAAATCATCTCACTTAGCGAGCTTTGTCTCAATTATCTGTCATCTTTGTCATCCCAGCGTACTCCGCCCTCCGCCACCTCCTTGTCGGTGAATAGACATTATGCTCAGCTGCATTGAAAGTCCGATCACATCGCAGGGTATCTGTGTGCGCAGTAGTGTGTGTGTGTGTGCTTCAAATAATTTCCCTGGCAGGTTTTGCACCTCTGCTGTCTATCACAATTAAATCACATCGGGGTAAAAACACACACATTTTAATATTTTATTTGTACCCACATGGAATCAATGACTAAAGGGTTCACAGCAACAGAGAAATATAATCTCGCCTGATCCCGATTGTGTTCACTCCATGATTGGTCATAAGCTGTTTTTTTTATTGCAACCTTTCCTCTTTGTCCACACACACACACACACACACACACACACACACACACACACACACACACACACACACACACACACACACACACACACACACACACACACACTGTGCAATATCTCACAATCGAACACTCTAGACTTTGAATAATAGATAATGTTTGGGAGATATCCTTGTGAGCTTACTTCCTGGAAGTAAGCTGAGAAGAGTACATGTCCTGTTTGTTAAAAAGAAACTCGCAGGTCAATTTTCTTACTGACTCTATACCCCACATTTCAGAGAAATGATTGTATGCAAAGAGAAGTACGATTTTAAGTGCTTTTACAAGATAAAAGGGAGATTGAAGAACCACTTGATCAGCCGTCTTTAGAAACAGTTTGCAAAAAAAACACTTGGCAGCTGATACAGGATGAAGGAAGAAGAGCACAACATATTTTCCGTTACAAAAAGCTTTAAGATACATTCTGTTCTTTCAATGAAGGAATTCTCCTTCTGCTCTTTTATAACTCATGGTATTGCAGCATATAGAGTGGTGCAGTGACTTTTATAATTTTTTTATCATAAATCTAATCGATAGATTTATGAGTCGAAAATTCTAAAAGTAGGGTGACATGTGGAGATTATCCGACAAAACGTGATCCGTCTCTTAAATGTGTGTCAACCACAGACCTTATTTCGAGCTATTTTCCAAAATCCTATAGAGAAATTGCATTGCTTTTTTGTCGAGGGAACCGGAAGGTACCCATGCGCAGCTTACTTCCGGGTTTTAGGATGCGTCACTGCACCACTCTATACGCTAACCTCTTTAGGAGCAGTCACCTCCCCATGTCTTCACACACTTTCTGATTGTCTACTTTGTCCACTGGTGCTCTGGACAATTCATCACTCAAAGCCTGACATGATATATTTCAGGTCATACAAAGAATATAAATCATGCAACAAGAAAATGTTAGGTATTGGTAAATGTGTATTAAACTCTGGACAAAGCAGTTGTTTCCCCAATTCCAGTCATCCAGCTGTCAGAATGTACACTTCATACTAAACTCAGACATATAAGAGCCTAGCTTAGCACAAAGGACGCCACTGGAAACAGCTAGCCTGGGTCTGTTTGAATTGAAAAATCCACAACTCTCGAACTGTCCTCTCTGCATGTAAATGGACACAGTTTGTTTACTAGTGAACTTTAGAGGTTTACAGGTTGCTAACCTACTTCATGTTAAACTAAGCTAACCCTGTTGCTGACTATACCTTCATATTTAGCACACAGACATGAGATTAACAATCTTCTCTTCCAACTCTTGTAAAGAGAGTGACATGATATACTTAACAAAATGTTAATGCTATTCTATTCCCCCCGCCCCCCACTATGGATTTATAAACATTCACCAAACAAAAGGGTGGATAAACTGGCAGGAACTCTTGCCTAGCAAATTTACAAAGAAGCCCTTTATTAGCATTTTAGAACTGCTGTTTGATGCCTCATTTGAGAAAGACTAATTCTTAGTCTTAGTCTTTAGAGTTGGTTAAGAGTAAATATGTTGACAGGAAGTCAGCATGGCAATATAGGAGTAATTATTAGATCTGGTGACGGGGCCAAGGGACTTAGTCAAAGAAGACGGTTTTGCCCCATTGGACCTCTGTTGAAAGGGAAATGCAGACCCTTTTCATGTACCTCCTCTCTCTTCTTATGCTGTCACCTCCTGCAAAATGCCACTGTGTTTACTTGAGGTACTCTTACAGGCCATAGTTACACAAGTTAATATTATATTATTACCTTTGCAAATGAGGCTTGTTGGTCTGTTTGTCAGCAGGATTAAATAAAAACGACTGGCCAGACTTTCATGAAAATTGTTTGAAGGATGTATCATTGGCCATGGAAGAACCCATTAAACTCAGAGTGGATCCGAATCACTCGGCCGATTCACTCCTTGGGTTTCACTTTTGTTAACATTTTAGGATAGGATCTTTGTGCTACATTCAAGTTATATCGAAATTATCAAAAATGTATTCCTGTGTGTGAGTAATAAAATGGTAAAAAGAATGCATCTATATTTTTCTAGTCTTTGCAACACGACGCTCTTTAAAATTAGTCATCATTCCCAAACACTTATACATATTTAGAGTCTACCATACAACCTGCTTATAAAGGGAGAGCACTTTCACATGCATTCTTCATCATTTGATATCTTGAACATCAACAGAACCAAATGTCTTTTATCAGCACTTTAGAAATGTGCTTTTAAATTCCTCATTTGAGAAGAAAATATCTGAAGCCTCAAAGTTGGATGTGGGTAATGCAGTGTAAATATGTTGACGTGAAGCCTGTTTCAATAGCAAGCTCGAGCACATTTTAAAGTGGAGTTTGACAACTGTTTTGTTGCAGTTATTTTCAGGTTGCTCAGCCAGATCGGAGCCACAGCAGTCCAGATGGAAGACAAAGACTGTTGGTACAAGCTGCGCCTGAGTCAGCAGATTTTACACACAGCAAATCTGCTACAGCAGCTTTAGCAATTGGTTGTCTAAGATCAAACTAAACATTCGTCTGGGAAGGTGGGACTGTGCGGGTGTCATTGTGATTGACGGCTCTTGTTAAGGGCGGGATTTCAGAGGAGGGGAACAGCAGCTCAGGCTCGTCAAGGTCAATCGGGAGGTGTTTGGCAGGAATCCATTTGGAGATTTCAGCTAGAACATTTGAGATACGCAACCCAACCTGTGTGTCAGAGCTGGGAATCTAAAGGTCAGTTAAGTGTCATGGCAAAGATAGGAGGAATTATGGGATGTGGTGACAGTGCCAAGTGTAGTCAAAGAGACCGTTTAGCCCCATTGGACCTCCTTGGAGAGGAAGATGCGGACCCTTTTCATGCTCCTCCTCAATCTCTGCTTACAGTGTCATCTCCTACAAAATGCCACAGTGTTTACTTTAGGTAGTCCTCTTACAGGCCATAGTGAGTTACAACGTTATTACCGCCGCCAAGGAAGCTTGTTGGTCTGTTTGTCAACAGAGTGACATAAAAAACTACTGGCCAGATTTTCATGAAACATGTTTGAAGGATATATCATTGGCCATGGAAGAACCTACTCATGCAGTGGATCTGAATCACTTGGCGGAAACACCCCTTAAGTTTCACTGTTGTTACAATCTCAAAATATTTGTGCTACATTCATGTAATGTCAAAAATAATGACTTCCTACCTGAGCAATAATATGATAAATGGACTGCAACCACTCAAGCACTTTACAATAACACAAGTCATAATTCACACACATTTATACATAGTTAGAGTCTACCATACAACCTTCTTATCAAGGGAGACCACTTTCACATGCATCAGCCATCATGTGGCCTCTTGCAAAAGGACACTTTGACGTGTTGATTGCATTGATTGATTGAGGGAACCCTCCCATTGGTCACGACTGCTCTTTCTCATTGTCCACACCTACGCAAAAAGCAAAACATCTTCTATGATCATGAACAAACCCAAGTCAAACCCGTCCGAGGAGCATCTGAATGCAGATTTGGGAGTTGGGCACTCTCCGAGTGCAGTTCTAGCTATGATTTATAAATCGGTTGATGTCCTCAGAATGTGTTCGTTTGTAGCTGAAACAGGTGTTACAAGTTGCCCTTTCCTCTGACATCTACGTTGAACATAAGCACCATCTAACCACACCCTTGTAATGCCCTTGTTTGTCGCTTTAATTTGGCTCAGTTTGCTGCTCTGCCACCTGGCATGGAAGATGTTTAATCACAGCACATTGTTTTACTGATAGTATAGTGGAATTAAATCATAGGAGAGATCCTCAACAGGAACATATTATGCAGCTGTTGTTTCAGTTCCAATTTAGGTATAATATCACATATACAACTCCATGTCCTCGTTAGAGGTTCCCAGGGAGTAGTGGGAGATTTGAAAGAAGAAAGATAAGTAGGAGGTAAAATCAACAGGTGTTCAGAAAACAATGGTAAATAGTTATTGCAGTTTATCTCACTGATTTGTCCCAATCACCAACACAATCAACAGTTTTGCAGCAACTGTTGTGACACACAGCCCACAAAGTCAATTACAGTTTTCTCGATTGCTAACACCATTTGTTTTGAAATTGCTCAGTTTCTCAGAACACTAAACACAATTCACAAAACCACACACCCAAAGTGCAAAACACCTCATTTCTCCTGCTAAGTGAAGAACTGCCCTCAAAACTACATAAACACTTACCAAATGCAAACTTTTGCACCACATATAACACACTTCATTCATAATACTAGATGGTTTGACCACCCAACTACACACTGCTGAGCATACTCTAAAGCACTTCCATCTGTTCTGGGCTATGCTCTGTACATAGAGGGTTCTGCAGAGAAAGATTGCTTGAGTTTACAGAAATACAGTAAATGAAGAAATACAAATGAGTTGTTGAAAAAAATCATATTTTATTCAAAACTAACTTTGTGCAACATGCATCTCAGCACATAGCTACTATGCTTCGGATCTCTCTAAGTGGGATGCATTGTTTGCCAAAACCAAGTTTGTAACTGCTGCTTCCTGCCTCATTAGCCTTCCACCTGCACCTCTTTTTTTCTCAGTCCTTCAGATAAACAACAAAGATATAGTGTTGGTCAGTGTCTGTGTTGCATAAAAGTGAATTTACCACAGTACATTGTGCAGGATGTTTTTACAGTTATAGTATGCAACATGCCAACAATTCAATTACAGTAATGAAGTCAATACGTTTCACACAACAGATATAAGCACTGATATATCATGAATTATGCAGAGCTACAAACTGGTAACTAACCTGTTTTCAAGTCTAAGTGTCCGGATTACAGAGGCGACAGTAAATCGGCTTAGAATAGATTAGGCTGAACCCTGTGTCCAGCCTCTCTCATCGTCAAACCATGGTTGATAACATTTCATTTCATTAGAGAGTATTCTTCTTTGTCCACGTCCTCTCCCTCCAGCTCTACCTCTACCTCTCATTCTTCCTCCTCTCACTCTCACTCTCACCCCACCTCTTCCTCCTCCTCTCACTCTCAGCTCAGCTCTTCCTTTTTTTCAGTTTTCTTCAGTATAAAAGTAATTCAGTGACAGCTGTCTGGGTACAAATAGAAATGGCTAATAGCTCATTTAACATACTTTTACTAGCAGTTGTCTTGATTTATTTTCTGAGGCAGGAGGCCCCACATTGTCAGACTTTAAAAACCTGATATACATGGTTAAGTTGTGCAGGTACCTTGGAAAACTTTTTTAAACGGCTCATTGGAGACAGCATGTTGAGGATTAAATGTTAAAGGAGCAATTCGGCTTTGTAGTTTGAGATGTCTGATCAGATGAGTTTAGGTTTGACAAGAGGAGTAAATTGAACTGACTCAAAGGATGATGGCGTGCTGTCATAAAGCAGTTGATGTTAGCTGTGAGAAAGAAACATGATCGGCATCGATGTGGAGGAGAGGCAGAGAGACAGTGGTGGCGCCAGAGTATTTTTGTTGGGTAATCTATGGTAGGGCTAACCCATACAGTGGTGGGGCTCAAGTCAGTATTTGCAATGTAATTACATACACGCCATTTTTGTTTTAGTTACTTTGTTCTGAAAGCTGAACCTGCTGCTCCTCACAGAGAGAAGAGGGAAGAGGCTGTGTGAATTATTTTACATTGTGGATAGCCCCCATTGTTCTGTGTGTCAAAATGAAAGACAGCCCACACACCTATCAATCATCAAACCGTGGGGTCTTATTTCATTACGTGTTGATTTCTATCAACACTTAATGTTGTATCGATGTATATAGAGATGTACTACCGCAAAAGTATTCTCCGTCGGGACTTCCTGCAAGAACACCACGCCGTTATCTTGATTCTGATTGGCCAGAAGACATTATCAAAGATGTTCTATTGAGAAGACGATCACTACGTGACAACAGTTTTCAAAACCGTTTCTAGTCTTCGGTATTTCCAGACAAGTGGCTACTGAAATCAATCTTACTAACTGCCGTCTGTGCAATTTACTCTGCGCGAGTTGGCGGACTTTATTTTGCTTACTTTAACATCATTTTTCATGGTGGGGCTAAGCCATTTCTTGGTATGGCTGTAGCCTACCCCAGCCATACCCTGGCGCCGCCACTGCAGAGAGATAAGGACTGGGGAGAGTGGGGGTTATATATCACACAGGCTCCGCCCTCTACTGGACTCTATGGGTACTACTCTCTACTACTATCATGCTATGCGGGCATTCACCTACTGAGTTGCATAAACGTAGCCGGCCAATCGGGTGAGCCTACCTGAATGCGCGCGCAGGCCCACAGTATAAAAGGCGGCTACGCCTCCCGACTGTCATCCTTTTCTCTTCAGCGAGAGGCAACAACTGAAGCTAAACGTAAAAGAAGATAAAGAAATAGGAAAATAATATGGACTCTCCACTCCTTGAACCTCGGCCTTGCCCTGGCTTAATTGCGGGCGCTGATCCCCACCGCTTGTGCTTCGAGTGTTTGGGGCCCGACCACACTGTGGAGGGCATCAAACATTCTCCGCAGTGCCTGTCGTGCGCTCCCGCGGCTCAGACGCCAGCATCGCCTGGAACATTTCCAGGCGCATTATGTCTCGCCGGACGAGGCGCAGGACAAGGAGGAGCTCGAGGTGGTGGAAATGGAGGACCAGAAGGTGGCCGAGGAGGTGCCATTTGTGTTCGCCATTCCGGCGGGCCGGGCGGCCCCGTTTGTCGAGGAGGATGAAGACGAGGACTTCTCGTTGTCGGGCGCTTCTGGGTCCGGCGTCCACGAGGGTCCACCGCGCAGGTCTGCCAGTCAGGATTTCCCGCTGGTGATGGCCATGGCAGCGGAGCGTGTGGGTCTACCGTTAACCCCTCCGCTACCACCCAAACCGGGGAGCCTTTGTTTCGCCCCCGTTGCCGGATATCGGGACGTGGCGGCGTGGAGGCGACACCCTCTGAAAACAAGGGCTCAAGAAGACAGGAGAATTCAGGCCCATTCTGGATCTTCGCAGCCTGAATCGGCCCACTGCCTGCAAAAAGTCCATATGTTAACTATAAAACAGTTACTGGGGCTAGTGCAGCCGGGCGATTGGTTCACAACCATCCTAGAGCTGCAGGCAGTAATGTTGGTCCTACAGCACTTCAAACCCTTAATAGAGGGCAAACATGTGCTAGTGAGGAGCGACAACCGCACCACAGTGGCGTACATCAACAGGCAGGGCAGAGTCCGCTCCGTAGCCTTGTTGACCGCAGCAGAGAACCTGTGGTTGTGGGCTTCACAGAATGTGTTGTCTCTAAGGGCCCTGCACATCCCGGGGCGGGAGAACGGGGGGCCTTTAGTCAAACGCTTATGTCGCGGTTTTTGCAGGGGGTCAGGAGGCAGCGCCCAGTAGTTCACGCCTCCTCCTCGCAATGGGACCTGCCGTTGGTGCTCGAGGCTCTGGTCAGAACCATTTGAGCCTCTAGAGCTCTCCTCCCTGAAAGCACTGTCATGGAAGACAGCATTGCTATTTGCCATGACTTCGGCCAAGAGAGTGTCCGAGCTGACCGCTCTGTCGGTGCACCCGAGTTGCCTTTTGATTCGGGGTGACTGTAGCGGGGCGACACTCAGACCAAACCCCTCCCAAGAGCCAAAGGAGTTCGTTCAGGTCAAGGGCTGTTCAGTCAGGTGGCTTTAATCTTCCACCCCATATTGGGGACAGGGAGGCTAAATTGCACCTCCTCTGCCCGGTACGTGCGCTGGCATGTTATGTAGAGCGCACGGCTGCCATTAGGCACACTGAACAGCTGTTTGTGTGCTTTGGGGATGGTGTGGCTGTAAAAGCTCTCCAAGAGGCGCCTGACAGGATGGCTCTGCGAGTGCATTACACATGCCTATGGACAGGCGGGGAGAGCCTTCCCCACTGGGGTCCATGCACACTCTACACGTGGTATGGCTGTGTCAATAGCCTTATTCAACGGCGTGAGTGTGGAGGGCTTATGCACGGCGGCGTCTTGGTCTACGCCAGGCCCCTTCATAACGTTTTATCTCTTGGACATGTCTGGCTCCTTCTCGTCGTCTGTGCTTGCCGGGGCAACACATTACTGGTGAGAGGGGGGGTGCTGTGGGTCAGTAGGTGGCTGACCCCCCCCTGGGATAGAGTGCACTTATGTTTTTCCCATGCTCCTTAGGGACCTGGGGAACATGATGTGCAGTAAGCTCCATACAGAGTCTTCCGCACTATTTTTTCCATGCACACTCTACACGAGGTAAGCGTGTGTGAGTGGGCCTTATCCAAGCTGCGGCCCCGACTTCTCCACGGTCACAACCGGATTGGAGGAAATGGGGGTGCGGTGGCTAGACCGGTCAGGGGCAGTGTGATGGGTCGATGTTGTTGGACGACAGGGCGTTTATACATCAGGGCTCCACCCACTGTACCCATAGAGTCCAGTAGAGGGCGGAGCCTGTGTGATATATAACTAGTTATATAAGCACAGGTGGAGCCCTCTACCTGTGGGCCCTGTCTTTCCTATGCCGCTCGCTGAAGAGGGTGTAGGATGACAGTCGGGAGGCGTAGCCGGCGTATATACTGTGGGCCTGCACACGCATTCAGGTAGGCTCGCCCCGATTGGCCGGCTACGTTTATGCAACTCAGTAGGTGAATGTCCGCATAGCATGATATAGAGTAGTACTCATAGAGTCCAGTAGAGGGCTCCGCCTGTGCTTATATAACTAGGGTTACAATACTAGGGTTACAATATGTAATCCCCCGTTTCCAAAAGGCTAGAAGCAAAAATTGGGAAATCTTAATAATTTACTTTATAACCTTACGACTTTCATGCTAATGAAGGTATTGATTTAGCATAAACGAGGATGCCATTAAATTCTAAGAAAAAAAAATGTATTGGCAGACTTTTAGCTTTATATTTGGCGTTGAAACCACTTTTTCAAACCGTTTTTTGGGTTTCTTTCTAATAAATGTAATCTCTGTGATCGCAAATACACATCTGTTTTTTTCCTTTCTTAAATAAATGTCATGCAAGTTTGGCAAATAAAAACCACATCATTTAATCCTCTAACCAAGAGTAGATTAAGAAAAGTAATAAAGATAAAAAGTGCAACACTACATACAGTGACATACAGTAAGGACATGCATGGCAGTCACGCAAAAAGAAAGAAAGTGTAATGCCATTAAATATTCATCAGAACCAGTTGACATGTGAGTGGCACTGACGGTCAGCTGCATCCCCTTATGATTTTTCTGTCACTCTCTTTCTGCACAGAGAACCGATCTGAAGCCAGCGGAGACAACTGATCGACACCAAGGCTGAACAGAAAAACACAGAAGAAGGAGCTGTGTCTGAAAACGCACCCCTACGCACCAGAGTTTATGGACTGCATGTCAACAAAATCCGGAGAAAATACAGCCCGCTGACTTTGAAGGAGCCGTGTTGGGAAGTTTGTGCAAATGGTGTCACAGCACCTCCTCCCCTGGAAGCCTCACAAAAAGTAAGCATTTATTCAGGTACCCCTCCTGTGAAATATCAAGAGTTTATATCTTTTTCTGTGATCAAACCATAGCAAAGTATTTTTAATTTGAAATGCTCACCTGTGTTGTATGTATTGTCTCCTTGTTCTATTTAAACCCTATAGCCCAACATGAAGTAACAGAACATTTAAGATTGCTAGGCATCTATCTCTTTTAAAAATAAATACCTGAAGTCAGCTGGAAATCCTAGAAAGTCAATCCTCAACAAATACAGTAAGAAGATTTTTCCAGAACCTACAATGAATTTTCTATTGCAAAAACAATTAAGCTGTTTATTTTTCTCCTATTCCAAACAACATGGTTGCTGGTAATGACATTTCTTTGGACCAGAACTCAGTTATACTGATGTTTCTTTCCTATATTTTATATTTTATATTTTCATACCTAGTATTTTTGCTTTTGTTTTACAAAAGGTACAATTGGACCAAAATTCAATATTTTATGAACAGTTATACCGATGTTTCTTTCCTATATTTTATATTTTCATGCCTTATAATGCCTTTAATATAATTTTTTTACGAAAATATTGCAAAAGAAACTCGCAACTGGGGAAACGGTTGAACAATTATTGTTAGAACATATATTTTCACTGCAAAAGGAATGTCATTCAGTCGCTAAGTGAAGTCTCTTTAGAATCTGGGTTTTTTTAAATCAGAAATTATTATGTTTCAGAGTAATGAAAGCTTAGTGCTGTGTCTGGAATGAATGTGCTCCCGCTATTTAAACACCATCTATTGTTAAGCTAACTCAATGAACCTTTGTTTTAGGATCAAGATTTCTAAAGCATTAGCCTACAACAGACTTCTATGAAACCCCCAAAATGCAATATAATTTCCGCTCTGAAATAAGACAACTGTCTCTGTACCGGCAGTTTCCTTTCTTCTCTGAAATAAAGGAAGTTCCTCTGGTTCAACTCCAAAAGTTACGAGACCTTAAATCTAAAGCCAATAGAAACAAAGCCAGAGGAGCACCTTGGCTGTTGCATCTTCTTAATGGTGCCAGTAATTAAACAAGAGATAAATGAAGCCGTTAAACAAACTATCACTTATCAACGGTTAAACAGTGGCCAATAAAGCTCGATTATCCCCCTCATTTTCTCCTTTTGGGCATGGGGCCAAAAGAAGCAATCAGTAACGAAACGAAATATACTAACTCCATGATACCTCAATTTGTTTTTTAGTTCCAAAGCCAACACATATTGGTTTACAAGGACAGGATTTATTTGTTTTCGACATTGGTGGAAGAAGCACTCTTATTTTAAATTAAAGAAGCACTTCTAAATAGTAAAACCACTCTGTTACAAGTAAAAATCCTGCGCTTGTGATCTACCTTAAGTAAAAGTACAAAGGCATTGACATGAAAGTTTACTTAAAAGTGTAAGTACTCAGTATTATGTAATGTTATGTTTATTTATTAGTTAATTAACAGGGAGATTGCACATTATTAAGTTAGACCTGTTACATAGTATAAGTTACAATATAAGTACCTTACAATTGTACTTAAGTAGCATACTTGAGTTAATGTACTTTGTGACATCCCAGTTCTGATTTTCCTATATAAACCATGTTAAAAATAACCAATAATTCTGAAGCAATAATATTTTAATCTTTAAAAAAGATTTATCAACAATAATACTTGTTTTGGAGCCTAGTCCGACCAGCTTTCTGGGGTAAAAGTGTTACTGTGTGAAGTCATAAGAGTATGAAGAGTTTTCAATGAATGTGTGAGGTGTCTTAAGATCTGAACACTCCCACAGCTGATGTTTCATGCAGTAGAAACCCACACTGACACACATACACACACACACACACACACACACACACACACACACACACACACACACACAATGAGGAGCCCAAGTGTAAGATGTTTTCTGAGCCCTGGAGGCGGCCTGTATCTATCAATCCACTGTTATTTTTCATATGGTGAGAGTCAAACTTAAACAGCTTCAAACACAAACAAAAGGAGTGCGAGTGCTTTTAATACACATCTCCAGCTCAGAGAAACGCCTGCGCACATTTTCTTCAATTCCTTAATTTATTGGTTCTGTAATTCATTTTGCAAAGTTGAATTGCTACAGAAATGAAGATTTGATAAGAGAAGTTGGATTTTAACAAGATGGGATTTGCCAACATTTGTTATTTAATCAGTGAAAGGCAAGCATTAGTTTGCCTTTTTAGATTTCTCTTGTGGCGATATAAAGACTGTATAAAATGGGATTAAGAAAATGTTGCATCAAAAGGAGTTAGGTAGAGGGAAAGGGAAAGAGATAGAGAAGCTGCAACAGATTGAATGCTCTGGAATAGAATATGCAGAGAAACATGGAAGATGAAGAACATTAAAGGGGCCATATTATGCTTCATGGGTTTCCCTTTTCTGTAGTGTGTTATATTGGTTTCTGTGCATGTAAATGGTCTGCAAAGGCTAAAATCCCTGAGTTTCTACAACACTATGTAACACTCGCACTTATAGCCGGCATATGTGATGTGCTGAAGCCCCTGTCACACTTTCCCGAAATTGACACCCGATGGACACACGAATATGGAATTGTGAATTTCGCACGAAGATGGCCTCGAACCACACACGAAGGCAACACAAACAATTATGTTAAAGTACTATGATACAGTACTGATATTTTCAGACTTTGTTCTTTACTTTATCCGTCTTTATATGTAGAAGATATTAAGTTTTCTCCGTCATGTTGTTTCCATAGCAACAACAACTTTCTGTCAACTCGCCTTCAAAATAATATATTATATCCTTTTTAGTTTCACAGAACACAAATTGGTTTGTTTACATGATTTTGTTGTGCAATAAAATAACCCGATGGACACACGATGCTCTGATCGTAGCAACATCGGGCCATTCGTGAGGGCATCTTAAGCCATGGTATGATCGCTGGTGGAGTTTCTCAGGCTCCGGCAGCAACTTCGTGAGCAGTGGCAAAATCTTTGGCATGCCAAAAAATTGCCGAAGGACCTTGCGAAGGTTCATTTTCGTGTTGAATTCGTGTGTCCATTTTGCCCTTCGTAAGGCCATCGTGAGGGCATCTTGTTATCATCGGTGCCATCGGGCATTCGCCCCGATCAGAGTGAGGGTGAATGCACCGATGATAACACGAAGATGACACGATTTGACAAGATGCCCTCACGAGGGCCTTACGAAGTTGCCGCTCACGAAGTTGCTGCCGGAGCCTGAGAAACTCCACCGGCGGTCATACGATGGCTTAAGATGCCCTCACGAATGGCCCGATGTTGCTACGATCACAGCCGAATTTGAACATTTCCTTTATCGTGTGTCCATCGGGTGTCAATTTCGGGACAGTGTGACAAGGGCTTAAGGGGCGAGACATCTCTACGCGGTTGACCAATCACAACAGAGCCGGACAGCTAACCAATCAGAGCAGACTGGGCTCTGGTTTCAGACAGAGGGTGAAAAGAGGTGCTGCAGCACAGGCTGTATGAGAAAAATAAAGACCTTTTTGAACATTAAAGCATGGAGACATGGAGGCACAAAATACAACTTTGAAACCTGAAAATGAGCATAAAAGGGCCTCTTTAAGGCAACAGTGAAAAAACATGATTGTAAGGGACGGTGTGAGGATGAAGGATGAGTGGCTCTCAGTCAGCATCCTCATTGTTTCCACATGTCACAAATACAAGAAAGAGTGAGAAGACAAATCTTGAGATACACAAGTACTTTTTTCAATCAATGCAGGATGAGATTGGTTCCTCAGACATCCGCACTGCATGCATGAAAACGTGCACCAACATGTTTTGATTTTGGGGAGTACAGTGTGGGATTGGCAGTAAGTGTAAATTGTGCTGTGGAGGGTGTAGATGAGAATATGAATAAGCCGGCAGGGAGGTGAGCAATACCGTTGATTGGGAGCAGCAGGCTGAGATCATGGCAGCAACATGTGATGGAAACAGATCTGCTTGTACTTTTCTATTTTGGGGTTGTAGGATGTGAATGTGAATTTGATGTAAAATCTCCATGTTGCTTAACTGTTTCAGGTTAGAAGAATGTGTACTGTTTTCTGTAGAGAAAAGAGAAATGTACGTACAAATTATAATTGAAACAAGGCAGTGGAAATGGCCTTGCTACACATTGCAGAGAAATCTAACACAAAACTAAATATACTGATACATCTGCAATAATATTATATAAACTGATGTATCATTACATGTTACTTGTTAGACGCTTTTATCCAAAGCGACTTACATACTCAATACTGTGGGCAATCCCCACAGGAGCAGTTTGGGGTGAAGTGTCTTGCCCAGGGACACAACGACATGCTGACTGCAGTGGGGTTTGAACCTGTGACCTCCTGATCCGAATACCAACTCACAATCCACTGCACCACACGCCTCCCTCGCCTATCATCCTATTTCTTTAACACACAGCTTTACTGTGAAAATCTGTATTGGAAAATGGTTACATTTTCCTTTGCTGGAATATAACAAAAAACCTTTCCTTTGACATAAATGAAAACAAAATAATGATGTGGCTCTTTAAATAGAAAAACAGTCCATTGAATGTCCAATTGACTTTTAATGGGAACATTACTTTTAGTTAGACACAGAAACACAGACCTGCTGATAAAAAGCACAATGCGAGTTCCTCACAATTATTTTTGAATAATACAGCCACATCTGATTACATTTAGAATGAATGATTGAATTGCATTTAAACAAAGAGGAAAGATGCAGTTGTTAATATTTCAAAGTTTCCTCAGTTGCTGCTGTCGATGTGTGAAGGTGTTTCTACTACATGACAGGGGGAGTTAGCAGCAGTGAAGTGATCAGTTTACACTACACATACATCCCTCACACTATTTTAGCAGTGGTGAGATTACAGCTGTTCTAATCTCCAGTATGGCTGGCAGACATAACCTGACAGCACTGCTATCTTTTTCTTGCTCGTGCTGTTTTGTCTGATGTGGGTACATTTGAAACCCTGGAAGCACAACCTTGTCATGTGACCCAGCTGCTGGTGCCTCCCAGAGCCCTGCATTTATATAACAAGTCGTCAGGATTTCATTTAAATTCAACCAATTAAGCTAACAAACCTCCCTCTCTCCTTCTCAAAATAAGAATCTGAGCCCTAGCTTAAGTGTGACACCCACATCCGACTCCTTGACTCAAAGGCAGAAGATCAATTTGCCTTTAAAGTCCCATTTAAAATGATCAAGTATGTTTCTCAAAATGGAGAAGACTCTTCTTAGGAATAAACTGTTTCCTCTATTTAGTGCTGCACCAACATTACTGGAAGAAGCAGCAACATTAAAAGCAGTGGAGATGATTTAAGAAGTCAGCGTAGCATTGATCAAAGACTGCATTATGATCACTGGCACAGACTGACACATCTGAGGTTTATTTTACAGCTAGACTATCACACTGACTGAACCATCCAGCAATGTGGCACAGCAGCAAGTCTCCCATTAAATATCAAGACCTTTCTTTTAAATAGCTCCAAAGAAATCCTGTTGTTTTGTTTCCTTAATTGGCATACGGAAGGGGAAGTCATTTGATATGAGAAAGGAATGTTTAAGGTTGTAGCTTTATTGTCGTTATATAATACGGGATTGCACAATTAAAAAGGCCCTATGGGAGAAGAAATAAAAAATCCAATCCTTTTACAACAAACACATTATGCTCGTTTTTTGGTATCAATAACTTTTCTGTGTAACTAAGCGGATACAGCTACATTTCTTTCCCCTTACATGTGATTTGTTACTCACCAAACCTGCCTGTAATCTGGCTGTCTGGAGGAAGAAACACCAAACTAAAATAATTCCGGATGCAGCAGAGGAGAGGACAGGGAGTAAGACTGGTACCACGACAGAACACATAACAGTGCTGTACAAATAAAACGTGTTATAGTGCTGAAGCGCTATATATATCAAGTCACTTCATGGCCCTGTGAGCCGCATACCGAACAGCAAACAAAAGGAAAGCTGAAAGAACAGCACATCCGCTTATATGAATTATGTGAAGAACTCCTTTGCTGCTTTACTACCTCTATCACTCTGCTGCAGGATCATTTCAAAGCAATATTGATTAAAAACTATGAACACTTTTTAGGGCCAATATTGTTTAGTATTGTTCTGTTTTTCATGTTAATATGGCAATTGATTGAAAATATTCTTCTCATAATCGTAAATATCCAAATATTTGGTTTAACGGTTGCGAGCCATAGCCAATTTTAAATGTGTAATGTGTTATTATAAATGGAATTAAACTGTTGTTTTTTGTACATGTTATTGAAGAATTTAAGCTCTTGGTAGAGTTTTTCATTCAAATCTTAATCCATTTTCACACAAGAGAAAATACAGCGCTCTTCACTTGCGTTATACTGTATAGACTTTATGACAAAAATAGGAAAACTTATTTCATCCGGAAACACAAATCTCTATGTATGTCACATACCCTGGGTCTGTGCGTCAGCAGTTTAGATGAGAAACTGCTTAGCGCAAATCCAATCTCTCCCACATGGCAGGAAATTGGTGCTGAAACCAAGAAAAAATGACTTGGTATGGTTGGGATGAATTTATTTCATATTTAGCCTTTAACATGTCATTCAATCTGCCTCTATCGCATACTCACAGAGCACATCTTCAAATAATAGAAGATAAAAAGAGATTTCAAATAATTCAGAATTCAAATGTGTTGTGAGCCACTAACGCAGGAACTCATTTTGTTTCATGTGTTATGCGAGGCGCTGATTATGGATTGTGTATTCAAAACACTTGAACGTCATTTGTGATTATGACCGTAGTTTGTTTATTTGACACAAAAGTGACAATGAAGCTCATCTTTTTGCATTTTTGAAGGAAGCGAAAACGTTTTGGGCATGGCGCTGTGCATATTTTTGCCTTATTTGTTTATTTCAGGGCATTTATATCTCCATGTTTTAATAGCTTGAAATTATAGTACATTATTGCAAAGACGTGGTATCTAAATTAGATTATTTCAAGAACTATTACAGAAATAAAACCCTCTACGATATACCAAAATGAATAGGACATGCTAATCTGGCCTCTTTTTTTTCTCTCTCAGATCAATTTTTTCTGTCATCACCATAACCATCATGTATTGCATCATCCCTTCCACATGTCCAATCTTTAGATCTAAAATGCGATCCATGGGCATGCCATGTAAGATAAGCTGTGGGCCACTATTATCTTTTCCCAGCCATCAGTCAAATGGATTTCCTGATACATCAGCAGCCCATTTGGTCAATCCAAAATCAGCTTTTTCCAGATTTCCCAGTCCTCTGTGGGTGACTTAATGGTGAGATGGGATTAAAAGGCCTTGCTCAAAGCTGCTTTCTGTCCCTCCCTGTTTTTTTATTTTATGTAAATTGATCCAGTCTTGGGTTCCAGTATTAGCTCGGGGGGTTGTCGTACTGTGCCTGAGGCGGCTGGCTGTCTAGCTAACACATTACCCCACATCCCCGCTTCACTCCCCTCTAAAGATAACTGAAATGTAGACTGCGACCTTATAGATTGTTCCCATATGGGTTAATGTTTTGAAATTTGAGCATGCATGGACAGACAAACACACAGCACATCCAAAGCAGAAACATCCACAAACACAAAGAGCACTGAGAAGCTTTTTATACTTTTCATTTTCTAATAGAGGAAGAAAAATGAGCAACCATAGGGCAAAGACATCCTGAAATGACCGTCTGCCATTCTTCGTAGCACCTGATTAATCCAGAGAATCACGGCTCAATATACTCCGTTAATCCCTCAGGCTCTGGTCTGCACCACTTCAATCTCACACCACATCTATGTTGTTTTTAAAGGGCTGACCCAAATACTCCACTGTTCAAGAGACTCTGCTGAAGCTCCTGGGAATCAAAAGTCATCCATTCTTTAGCACTACTCAGCCAAACACATATACACAAGGTTGTGAAAATGCTCCACAGAATTTGATGCATAGACATATAAAAAAGTTTATAAACAGCATTATCTTTTTATATTTAATTAATTATGGTACTCTTCAAGCTCCAATGAGAGTGCACTGACCCAACTTCAGTGTCTTGGAAAGGATTGGAGTAGAGAAGCAATTGAGTTTCATGATCAGTGAGCACTGAGTCGGGAAATGGTGGAGATGACCATAAATCAAAGAAGAAATTAGTAATAGTAAGGCTTGAGCTTCGAAGATAATGCAGTGACAATAGATGTTGTTAATAACAACACTTAAAAATGCACTTATTTAATACCAAAGCTATGTTTATGCAGTCCAAAGCCTCAAATCCAATGAAAAGTGTACTGTATTACAATATCCTACAGAAGAACAGAGGAAAGAAGCATGAACATTGAACCCAAATTATAAGTCACAAATATGTTATCCAACTACAAAGAATACAACTGAACCAAAATATAGTTTTTCATAAACCTTATATTATTTTTTTCTTGAAATGGTTAAAACCAACGATTTCCAAAATATAAATCTAAGCATGAGACTGCATTTACTGCGATATCCAACTACTTTAGCATACTGGCACATAGGCTTTATTTACTTTGAAATATACTATAATAGTGAATGACACGGTCTTTCTGATATCCATTCTCCCTGGAAAATAAAATACAATCAATCAATCAATGTTTATTTACAGTATATAGCCCAATATCACAAATGTTACATTTGTCTCAGTGGACTTCACAGTGTGTACAGAATATCAGTATGACAATACGAGGCCCTCTGTCCTTAGACCCTCACATCGTACAAGGAAAAACTTCCGGAGAAAACCCACAGTTTAAAGGGAAAAATGGGAGAAACCTCAGGGAGAGCAACAGAGGAGGGATCCCTCTCCCAGGACGGACAGACGTGCAATAGATGCCGTGTGTAAATTGAAAAGATAATACATTTGCAACATAGGTAGTCCAAATGTTTGGAAATGCATGTGTGTATTATAGGAAGATGAATCTACGAGGATATCCATCCAGGACTTATGATCCAGGACCACAGCCACGACTCAAGATCCAGGACACAGGACCGCAGCAACACGATCATCCGTGACTCCGGATCCCAGCGTATATAGACACCAAAAAGAAAGAAATTTGGGGAAGCTGGGTTAAACGGAACATGAGAGTTCACAGGTATAGACAGAGAGAAGGAAGAATTAAGATGTCCCCCGACAAACTAAGCCTATATCAGCAAAACTAGGGGCTGAATCTAATCAGCCCTAACTATAAGCTTTATCAAAAAGGAAGGTCTTAAGCGCACTCTTAAAAACGGATAGGGTGTCTGCCGCCCGAACACAAACTGGAAGCTGATGCCACAAATGTGGAGCTTGATAAGAAAAGGCTCTGGCTCCCATTGTACTTTTAGAGACTCTAGGAACAACCAACAACCCTGCATTCTTGGAACGCAATGCCCTAGTAGGACAGTAGGGTATAATGAGTTATTTAAGGTAAGATGGCGCCTGCCCATTAAGAGCTTTGTAGGCGAGAAGAAGAATTTTAAATTCTATCCTGTGTTATATAGGGAGCCAGTGTAAGGCAGCCAGAACAGGAGTAATGTGGTCCCTTTTCCTAACTCTGGTTAGTACACGAGCTGCAGCATTTTGAATCAGCTGAAGCGACTTGACTGACTTCTTGGTACACCCTGATAATAAAGAGTTACAATAATCCAGCCTTGAAGTAACAAATGCATGGACTAGTTTCTCTGCATCGTTTTGAGGCAAGATATGCCTGATTTTTGCAATGTTACGTAGATGGAAGTAGACGGTCCTTGAAATTGATTTTATGTGGGCGTTAAAGGATAAATCCTGATCAAATATAACACCAAGATTCCTTACAGTCTCACTGGAGGCCAAATTAATGCCATCCATAGTTAGTATATCTTTAGATAATTTGTTTCGTAGATTCTTCGGGCCAAGTACAATAACTTCAGTTTTGGTCGTGTTTAACATCAAAAGGTTTAAGGTCATCCACGTTTTTAAGTCCTTGAGGCAGTTTTGAATTTTATTTAGATGATTAATTTCATCAGGCTTGATTGATAAATATAGTTGATTATCATCCGCATAACAATGAAAATGTACAGAATGATTCCTTATAATATCGCCTAACGGAAGCATATATAATGTGAACAAAATAGGTCCGAGCACTGAGCCCTGTGGCACTCCATGGCTAACTTTGGTTTGCGTGGAAGATTCATCGTTGACACGTACAAACTGAGAGCGTTCAGATAGATAGGACCTAAACCAGCCTAAAGCATTTCCCTGTATGCCAACTAAGTGCTCTAGTCTTTGCAATAAGATATCATGGTCGATAGTATCAAATGCAGCACTGAGATCGAGCAAAACAAGAATAGAGACAAGTCCTTTGTCAGAAGCTATTAGAATGTCATTTGTGACTTTAACCAGAGCTGTCTCTGTGCTATGATGTGTTCTAAAGCCAGACTGAAAATCTTACAATAAATCATTGTTTTTTAAGTAATCACACAACAGTTTTGCGACTGCTTTCTCAAGAATTTTTGAGAGGAACGGAAGATTAGAAATAGGTCTATAGTTGGCTAAAACCTCTGGATCGAGGTTGTGCTTTTTAAGAAGCGGTTTTATCACTGCTACTTTGAATGATTGTGGAACATAGCCTGATAATAAAGACATATTCATAATGTTTAATAAAGAAGTGCTAATTAATGGAAAAACTTCCTTCAACAGCTTAGTTGGAATTGGGTCTAACATACACGTTGATGGTTTAGAAGAGAGAATCATTGAATTTAATTGTTCAAGGTTTATGGCTGAAAAGCATTCTAGTTTACTATCTAGTGTAATATTAGAACTTACGTTTCCGGGAGCTGTTGATAACACTATACTGGTCAAAGGCAAGAGGTCATTCATTTTGTTTCTAAGAGTAACAATTTTATCGTTAAAAAAGCACATAAAATCATTACTACTGAGTGCTATGGGAATAGAAGGCTAAATCCTCTTATTTGTACAAAAAGTGTACTTAAGTTTTAGCTGACAAAAAAAGATCAGAATTTGACCTGACCGATGGAAGAATCTAGTAAGTGAAATTAATGGAATGGAAATAATAACCCTAAGAACAAAAAACCAAGTTCATATCTTTATGAAAGATGGGGAAAATGGGTTAGTTATAGAATACCTGACATTAATGATGGAAGGAAGGACAATTAATGTATGTGTGAGTATTAATGTTGTATCTAATGTTGAATGTGTTAGCTGTATCTTTTTTCTCTTTTTCCTTTTCTTCTTTTTTATTTCTTCTCTTTTTCTCAATTGTAGATTCTTATGTAGTTATTTCTTGTATTAAAGTGTGCCCTGTAACTAAACAATTTCTTAAAAGGCAAATTAAATTAAAAAACAAACAAAGACAATAATTATTTTAGAACTGTAGAACAACTGTTAGAGGGTTCGGTACTTGAACAGCGATTCTTTACTCTTGAAAATGATTGCAAGGTCAACGATCATTTCTCTCATCATTTTCAATATTGTGATAACGATTAAGCACAGATAAATGTTTGCAAATATGTATTCAGCAAAGTCAACCTCCAGCAGAATTGTCATTCATTTGGTTAATTATCGTGACCTACACTCCTGGGAATCCTGTAATTTACATGAGAGCCGACTGGCTGTGGCAGATCACCTCGGATTCGTGAGGAAATCAATAACACAGCCTGACCATGTTTGCTGCTGTGTGGGCCTTAATGGTTTGACTAATGGCTCTGGTTATTGAAGACTGGAATGGGCTCATGTTGTCACTCTGTTGCAATTTACCAGTTTTAAAATCTCTGTATTCAATAATGTTCTTACTGTTATGATGTCTTAGTTTAAAGGAGACCTATCATGCTATATTTGAATAATATATTGTTGGGCCATACCTATATAAGATATATTTATACGTTTTGTTTTTCAAAATACTAAACAGATTGTGCATTTTAGCCATGCATCATTTCGCTCTATTTTCCTCTCCTCCACCCTGTCTTTGCATGAGCTGCAGCTGACCACGCCACCCTGCAAAGGAGGGGGCCGAGTTACGACCGTCATGTTACCATGCTGTCACCATGCCATGGCAACCTCTCATTCCCCTGATTGGTGGAGAGTTGGCCATATAGGCGGAGCTCCTCGTCACTGACGACACACTATTTCCATATCTGTATCAATCTGTATCAGATCCGTTAAAGCCCCGTTTTTAGAGATTTGGGTATGGAGGAAAAGAGAGACGGTTGTGTTTTCTGACACTTGGTGAGTTCCCTGACACACCGGGGACACATATTCATGTATAAAAGACGTACAAAAGTGCATTTTGCATGATAGGTCCCCTTTAATTAATAACAGCAGCAAACTGTGATGCCAATCAAGTTCTGAGTCGAGCTCATGAACACTCCCAAACGACTTGTGGTCATTACAAATAGTTCATTAGTTGTCTCATCATGTGCATTTCACTACAGATTCAATATTTACTTTACTGTTTTATGGTACTTAATTTGATGCAACTACATTAGGAAGACATGATTTGTGTTGTTGTGCAAGTTTTATAGTGCCGGGTGCCATCTTGACTCCCTTGATGTGACTTCAGCTATTGAAGATGACGGCTCTGAGCTAAAACATGTTGTTCTGTCTTGATAATGAAACGTATCTTCAGCTCTGTCTGGCTAATGCAGCCATCTGCTGGAAACTCCTAATGGAGTTATAGAGCCTCTCTAGATCTATTTAAATAATTCAGCAGGGGAGAATATTCTCATCATATTTATGCACAAGGCTTAATTCTAAATGTGGGATTTGATTTGTCAATACAGATTTGCTTTTCCAAACTTTTTGTTACAGGACATGCTCAAGTTTAGTCTAACTGTCTGTTATCTTGGATTACTGTGGCTAATTCCTCATTATGATGGACTGGGCAGTTCTCTCATTTTTGTTTATTTTCTGCTTTGAATAAATGTTTTGAGAAGCTGAGAGGATTCTGCAAAGACCTCGCCATGTGTGAACAACTCTTTGATGCTATGACCAGTAATTGTAGAGCAAGAACAACCTTGTTATGAGTGCAAGATTTGTGTTCTGTTAAGATAAGAGAGTTGTAGCATTTTCTTAGGCTCTTATATTGTTAAGACAGACAAGAATAAAAGTGCTGTCGGAAACTAATCAGAAAAAGTTTAGCTGAAATCCCCTCACATGCCTAGTCACCTGTACCTATTAACTTGTTCATTTGTGCCTCAATGCTGACTCTAATTTCTCTTTCTCTCACAGGATGGAGCTCACAGGAATCCAGCTCACTGCAAGAATTTGAGGATTGACAACACACCTGGAAAAGTGAGACAGTGCTTATGTTCACCATAATGGCACCTGTAGGTGTGGCTAAGCTTCGGGCTCGGCTCTTCCTGCTGTTTCTTTGCTTGACACTACGTGCTGGCATGCTTCAGTTTGCCTCAGCCACGATACAAGGGTACATTGGAGACAGGGACATGATATGCCCATCCGTATGCAGGTGCGATGAGGACTTTATCTACTGTAATGACCGTGGTCTGAGCTCCATCCCATCACTTCCTCCTTCGGCGTCCGTCCTCTACCTTCAGAACAACCAGATAAACAACCCGGGTTTGCCCACGTCCTTGGAGCGCCAGCTTGCCATCCGTGTGGTCTACTTGTATGATAATGAACTGGACGAATTCCCTGTGCACCTGCCACCATCCATCCGTGAACTGCATTTGCAGGACAACAACATACGCACTATTCCTCGTAGTGCACTGGCTAGGATGCCCTTGCTAGAGAAGCTCCACCTGGATGACAATTCAATTTCCACTGTTAGCATCGAGGACCAGGCCTTCGCTGACAACCCACGGTTGCGCCTACTTTTCCTTTCACGCAACCACCTGTCCAGTATCCCTTCAGGACTGCCTGCCTCCCTGGAAGAACTCCGTCTAGATGACAACCGGATCTCCACAATCCCTACCCACGCCTTCAGAGGGCTTTCCTCACTTAGGTGTCTCGTCCTGGACGGAAACCTTTTGGCAAACCAGCGCATTGCCGATGACACATTCTCCCGCCTTGCCAACTTGACCGAGTTGTCCCTAGTCCGTAACTCCCTCCAGACCCCACCGGTCAACCTGCCCAGCGCCCATCTGCAGCGCCTGTCTCTACAGGAAAATGCCCTGACTCATATGCCACGTGGTTCCTTGGATGGTATGCACAGGCTGCTTAGATTGGACCTGTCAGGAAACAATCTGACAACCCTACCGAGGGGACTGTTCAAAGACCTAGATAGCCTGGGCCAGTTGCTGGTGCGAGGCAATCCCTGGCACTGTGGCTGCAACCTGCGTTGGCTGTATGACTGGCTGCATGCCCGCGGTAACACCATCACTGTCAGAGGCCTCAACTGCCATGGACCTGACAGGGTGCGAGACATGGCTTTGAAAGACCTGGCCAGCGAGATGGAGGAGTGTGAGTTGGTGAGGACTGCGGGGACCAGAGACAGAGTGGGCGGAGGTGGAGTCGATACCTCTACCACTCACACCCCTCCACAGGGCTCTCTCTTCACCCTTCGATCAAAGCGACCTGGCCTCGGGCTTCCTGACTCTGGCTTAGACTACACTCTCAGCAGCAGCGGAGTGGGGAAGAGCCTGGCCCTCAATGTGAAGCCTCTCTCGCACAACAGTGTCCGTGTTACCTGGAGCGTGGCCCAACCCAGCTCGTCCTTTAGGCTGAGCTGGCTCCGACTGGGAACTGGGAACGCAATGGGATCAATTACAGAGACTCTGGTCCGGGGGGACCGTCGTGAGTACCTGCTTACCTCCCTCCAACCACGCTCCAGTTACATTATTTGCATGGTGCCCCTGGCTGCAAGTTCTGAAAGCAAGGGAGCAATTTCTGGAGATGCTGACCCCGATGAAGCTCTTGTGTGTGCAAAAGCTGAAACGTCTGACCCCACCCCTTTGGAGGAGGATGAGAATGAAGACTCAAAGCAGATGACAGTTCTGCCCTTGGCAGGGATTGTTGGTGGGGCTACCGCCATTGTGTCCTTGGCTCTTATTTTTGGCATCTTCTGCTGGTATGGACATAGGACTGGGCATTTGTGCACCCGTGACCACTACACTCGCAAACACTCGCGAAAAAAGAAGAGCTGTGATGACTATATTGAGTCAGGCACCAAGAAGGACAATACCATTTTGGAGATCCGCAGTCCAGGGTTCCAGATGACGCCACTGGCAGCCGGCCAGCCAATGCAGCCTAAACCCCTACGAGAGGATTACATCATTCATACCATATACCCCTCTAATGGCACTGGCCTGTACAAAGGAGACAACCATGTTTCTGATGCAGGTCATGGCACCAACCGCGGTTATAGAGAAGGAGGAATCCCAGATATAGACTACTGTTACACATGATGTACTATATATCCAGTTCAGTGTTATTGGTAAACTGTATGGATGCACAATTTCCGTTAGCATGGACACTTATGAAGCACCCCTCTGTGCCTTCTTCTACTGGTATCTCATTCCAAAATATCTGCTGTTCACTGCACTGAGAGTACTGTATGTGATTAACTGGAACTGAAACCTTGTGGGAACAGATCACTGCAGGAAGCAGCAGCCAGAGTCCCAGGTGTGAATGCACAGCTGACTGTTTCCTTACCATCTTAGTAAAGGCCTGTGTATGCTTTCTTTTCTGCTCTTTCCATGTGACATGTAAGCAAAGAATGTATACACTGTGGAAAGGTCAAACTTATAAGCATATGTGCAGGTAGGGTTCCTCTCACACACAGGCGCCACAGCAGGCAATTCAAAATGGATTAGGAAATGATGACCTAACATTTTTGGTAGTATTTTCCTGCTCACTGGTCATACACAGTATGTAGTCGTATAAAGTAATTTTTCAAAATGCCTCAACTATATTGATGTGCCCTACCAGCTATCCAAGGAAAGGGCTTTGTAAAGCTGTGAATTGTTCTATTTCAAACAACCCAATAACCACTTGTCTTAAAGTAGGCTTGTTATTACCTTATTCAGTAGTTGGCAGAGTGAAGATCTTATCATGGCTGGTCAGCCTTGGTTATACCTCTCCAGATCATTCACCTAAGATCAGTATTTTAGTGTTGCGTCAGATGAGGTGCAGCACAAGCGTGTAGATAATTCACTGAGGTACTGACTGGGCTGTGTTTGGAAAATGCTTTGCTATTTTTATCCGTGGTTTGTTAAGTAATCAAAACCTGCACAGCTCTCTTTATTTATTTTGTCCCGTATGTGATACTTTTTGTCTTTACTAAAATTGCTTTTAATTTTTGCACTCATGTAACTGATGAAACCCAGCTTTGAAGATAGTGGATTTAAATCAACAAAATAAGAGATGTGAAGAAAATAACATGAAGGCCAATTGCAGGTTAATGTTTAATGAAATGCAGCATAGTTAATTCTTGATTCAGAATGTTTATAAAATGTAATTTGAAAATTAGACCCCAAAAGACAAGCATGTAAGTCACCTGAGACTGTAGAGACCAGCCTGTATCCCTCTTTTCCCATGTTGTGCCTGTGTGCTTAACCTGTGACTTCAGTTGATAACTTTTGGTTACAAAATGTTTCCTCCACACACCTAAAGCGACAACAGCATGCACAGAGAATCCAGTCTGGACAAATGTGGATCCTCCTGTGCGAAACAGACTCTTGTGAGTGAACCCTGAAATGATGGCGAGAATTGTGAGTGAAACTGAGGAGACTCAAACCGCAACACTGTTGACCTGCACTGTGGAGCGGTGGCCAAGCTGAGAGTGGGTGGATGGACTATCGGGGGACTCTTGAAGGCGGGGTGGCTCCTCCGTGGATGAGTTCATTGATGTTTGTTTTAGCAATGGTAAAAGGCCTCCACTCATCCCACCTCTTTTATTACTGAGCAGCACTACAAATGTAAATGTATTAGCACTTAGCAGGGATAAATGTTATGACAGGCGCGGTGAGACGGAGGCTAAAGAAACTTTTAAAGATGGAGAATTGATGGCTCTGGCGCAGTGGAGTTCACCCATGCATAAATCTGTTTGTCATACTCAGCTTCTCCCCCTTGGGTTTAATATTGTCCATCAGTTGTTTACCACTGTGTTGCTTCCAAAGGGGAAACCAATTGTGCTTCCTCGACTGTTGTGTCCGCCGGAGTTTTACCATGGTGTCAGGCAACCTGTCAGTGGAATGTATATTTTTCCTTGCATCCGAAATCACTGGCTACAACATCTTACTGGCCCGGCTAATTATTTTTTTTCTTGGGGAATGTTGATATAGTGTAATTGCTATTTTACAGTGGATCTACATGTACTTCCTCATCATTTGTATAAAATAAAACAATGGCCACAGCCACATCAATATTTTTTTCTGGTGAAATTATAGAAAGTAATGGTGCCATAACTTTGCGTAAAAAAAATATGAAATGTGAACCTGAGATCTGTGTGGAATTTGCTTTATAAATTCATCTTCAGAGGGGATCAATAAAAAGTTTTATAATCTTGTTATTACTGCAACCTTTCATTTCATCTCATGCCTGAGGAAGCTGAATATTTTATCACTCACAGAGGTATTGATGGGCGATAAAAATTCATTCAGCTTTCACCCAAAAATTAACCTTACTTTTTGTTTTACTTTGATGAGTATTTGGAGTAGCTCTGGGATAAAGCATTGCCAGCTACCTGAGGCCAGACACTTGGAACCAGCGGAGTTTAAAACTGAAGCTAAGAAGAGTCATAGGCTGCTGCTCTCAGTGACTTGACGTTTACATGCAGCCTGGAACTCCATAAGGATGAACGAGCTCAACTCTGAATAAACAACTTCATCAAGGCAGATGAAATCGAGTAATCAGCCTCTCCTGGGTTGGAACTTCAGACTTGTTTAAGGACTGTGCCTGTGTTTCAGCAGGATACCCTCCTGTTACCTCTTAATTTCATCAACCTATGACAGAGCTGCTAATTTAGTGAAAGAAAAAGTTGTTTCATTTGCTAAACAAAGTTAGGACCAACCAGTTAATTAAAGATGGAGTAATGTGGTTTGGTATGAAGTGGGCTTTGTTACATTTTTAACCAGGAGAGAACATTCGCAAAGTGAAGCCAGTGGCCAGCAAAAACATTCATCAGGTTTTAAATTACTCTATTACCAGTATACAAACACATTTCTCACATTTGTTTTTGCAAATTGCAATTTTTCATTGTAAATTGGAATGAGACGTGTCCAAAAAGATAGATTCACTCTTTAATTTGGAGTGAAATTGGGTCTGTCACATAATACTTTTGGCTGTTGTGCTTGGAAGAAAAAAAGTTAAACATTTGTCTATTGCGTGATTGCAAGCTGTAGACACAGAAACAGCACCTCACATTATTTCCTTGTGAACAATAAACATTGATTGAGAATGACAAAATTCTGATCCCATTGGCAGCTCAACAATCACTCAAGCTGCATTCACATGGCAAGCGGTAAACCGAGAGAGCGGTGCCTCCCGACTAGGCGGAAGAGCAACACCTCTGCATCACGCAACGCACTAAGTTGTTGTTAGCAACCAATCCGCTGTGTGAAGCATAGCTAGCCAGCTATCAGGGGACATAACTGCAAGGCCCCAGGCTCAACCCTTACAAAAATCGCATATCATGAATGCAGCAATGCTTGGCTTTCTCCTGAATAGTTAAATTACCGGGTGTTAGGACTGAAAGAGAACCACCAATTCTGAACTTAAAGGTCCCCTATCATACTGTTTTACATCAATATATTATAGGTCTCAGATATATACAAACATGTCTCTGAAGTGTTTGGCTCGAAATACCAAACAGATCATTGCAGCATCCCATAATCCCCTCTGTTTCAGCCCTGTTTCAAAAGTGCTGATTCTCAGTCTATATTTGATAGATATATAGATATTTGGTTAGAAAGAACACAATGGTGCTCTTGGAGGAGATTCAGGTGATAAGGGGGGGGGGTTAGGGTTAGTTATTGGCTAATGGTTACACAAGCCACAAAATCGTTGATGACATCATAGAGTGGCCAAAATTTGATCAGCTCATTTTCAGACAGGTTTTTATATAAATGGATCAGGACAAAAAGAGAGCGAATCTTTTTTCCTGAAACTTTCAGAATCTCTTTACACACACATAATTATGTATAAAATACATGAAAAAGTGGATTTTGCATAATAGGTGACCTTTCAGTAACACATTTTGAAACATCCATTGTTTTATTTTGTTTAATCTTCCTTCTTAAATGCAACTTGAATTTATCCATTGCTTAAGAGCTGCAATGTGCTGCAATTTGTGTTACTATCTACGCCCATGGGATGGTGGTAGGTCTGTGGGAGATTTAATGAGTATCAGCACGGATCAACAATGTAACATGCTGTTGTGAAGCATTGCGAACAGTTTGTAAAGGCAGCTCAATTCCCCGTGCAGAGCAACAGAAGACTATTGGATTACCACCTCCCCCCTGATCTGAATCCTAAATGCAACTGCTCTAAGATATTCTTTTATTTTCCTTTATTACCAATATGGATGGTGTGGAAAATAACTTTTTCTTTCTCTAAGTTTATTTAACAGTATATTGATTTCACTACTGCTGACATTCTTTTTTTACTTACAGAGTTTTTTGGGGTCATCTCTCCAAAAAATGTAAACCAGCCATATGCCTCCAAATTATGATCAAGGGATCATCATTCAGCACGCCTGTGAAAGAATGTATTTGGATGGTAAGAACATTCGGTGCATCTGGAGTCTACCTCTATTATTGTTTTTCTTTTATCCTGTTATTTATAACTGTAAATTATGATTTTGTAATACATTTGTGGAGTACTATTACTTTAAAGTTAGCGAAACTTGAAGAAGATATTCCTACTTTATAGTGAGATAAACTTGTGAGTCAAATAATTTGAGATTGACTTATGTAGAGCCACATCCCCTTGGAGATGAAGATGCTTCCATCAGAAATCAGTTGTCTTACAGCCAATGATAAGTGTGGGCCGGCCCTAGACTTATGGAAGGCCTAAGCGGCCCCTCCCCCCCCCCCCCCGCGCGCGCGTTCTCACTACACACAACACGGAACCAACTTTTGTCTTATGATGTTAGCATAAGTACACATATTGTATAAATAACCATGTAAACACCGTGGACCTAACCTCCTCTAGGGGGGTCCGGGGGCATGCTCCCCGGGAAGATTTTCTTTTTAAACATTGAAGTTAAAAGTATCAATCTGGTGCACTTTGAGAGCAAAATGAAGAGATCTATGGATACATCTCTCAACACCCATATGAAACAGAACTGTAAACAGATTTTTCTTTATGGATATTTTACAAATCACTCCCCTTTTAAACTGTATTCTTGTTTTGTCATATAGTATTTCATAACTGTTTTTCATGTATTCTCTCTGGCTGTCCATCTCATAATGTTCACATAGCAGTCAACAGGAATATCATTCAGAAGAATTATAATTTCTTGCAAAAATTTGTCACAAAAAGAGGTTGCACATTTAAATTCAGGTGATGTTATGGCAACATCAGTGGCCAAACAGCCACATTTACTGCTGCAAATACGTTCAAACATGCTGTTGACACGTGCTCAGGCATGAAAACGGGTCAGGGGTGAAAAAGGTGAGAAGGATATTATCCCTCTAGGGGGGTCCGGGGGCATGCTCCCCCGGAAGAACATTTTGAATATTCCATATTTTAAAGCATCAATCTGATGCATTTTGAGATGCATTTTTTTGCCAACCTGGGGAGAGTTGGAGAAACTTAACTTCAGCCATGAGTCAAAAATATTATGGCCTCCTTACTAAGTATTATCAGGGATGCAAACTCATCAGGTATGGAAAAGGTGACAAGGACCCGAGCCCCCCGACCCCACGGAATATCGGCTTTAAAATGAGGAATAACAGAGGATTTTAGCAGTCAGAACAACTAAAGCAGCAGTGTTAATAATAACAGAAACGCTAAAGAGTCACATCTAATAGAAATATATAAAAGCATTTATTTTAATTGTGTAGCAGTCAGTTTATAATTTTGGCAGCACTGTTGAGCATTTTGAAAATCTATTGTCATGCCTCTGTGCAAGGCTTAGTCTTTCTATCTTTATGGCATCTGGTGTAAAGTAACAAAATTCATAAACTCAAGTACTATACTTGGGTACAATTTTGAGATACTTGTACTTTATTTAAGTATTTCAATGTTTTGCTACTTTGTTCTTCTTCTCCTCTACAGTTCAGAGGTAAATGGTGTACTTTGACTCCACTACATGTATTAATACCTTTACAGGGCTCGACATTAAGGACTGCCCGATGGCCCGGGGCCATCTAGTATTTAGCTCGGGCAATGAAGCCTCACCTGCTGGTTGCCCGATCGGGCAATCTATTATGCCAGTATCATGCAGCTCGCGGATCCAGTAATGAGAGACCCGACAGTAAAACTAAACTTATCTATAACTAGTTTAGGTAGTTTGAGAGGTAATTAAAATAGCTACGTGTGATATTCTAAACTAAAGTGTGTGTTTTGTCCGCTCACCGCTGCATATGATCATGCAGAGCTGCGTGTCGACTCGTCAGCAGCAGCTGATCTCTCTCTCCCGTCAGATTAGACTTCACTCGCGTTTATGTCCATATCGATCAGTACCAGCTAGTTCTAGCTAATGATATGACTACCTGCTTATTAAAAGACACCTAAACAATAAGTGTCGCTATGCAACCGGATGAGGCCACAAAGTATAGCGCAGCATTATGCATTTGTTTACATGCCCACCGGAACCCTGAGGCATTACCAACAGATCAACGCACAATCAACCCATACAGGACATCTCTTTCTCCACATTAAGTGTTAGACATTAGAATTGACTATTCTTGTCTGTCACATACTCTTCTTGTCTGTCACATAAGTGGCGCAACTGAAGCGGTATTGCGCTAAAGGGAAATTATTTTGACCGAAGATATTTAGATTTGCCGGCTAACGGGAACTCTGACGTCGCCATTTTGTGTGCTTCGCGGATGCGCTCGGCTCCTCTCGACTGCTGCTCGGGTCTGCTCGGTCAGCTTCCGGATGAGGAGGCATTCGTTCGACCAATTTAGATAACATTACAAACATTTTTAACAGGGGCCATAATAGTGTAAATAATGTTTGTTTTGGCAGTTATAACTGAATGTAATGTTTTCTACTTTTTTTACATCTGGGAAGGCATTTGCCTTCATCAGATGGAAAGTGTCTTGACCAACAACTTAAGTATTTCTTAAAGCTATGCAGGGCATGCAAGCGAGCAAACACAAACAAGAACAAACAAACAAGTGAAATTAAAAATAAAATTGAAATTGTACAATATAATATTGTGGTGGTTCATCTTATAATTCAGTCTAGAGAATGCACCAGACAGCATCTAAGACCTGCAACAATCTAAATGTTCTAGGGGGAGGCCCCCCAAACCCTTCGTGCGTCATTTTGTCCGCGCGCATTTTTCAGGGCAATCTCTATTGGGCTCTAAGTAAAGCTGATGATGGATTACTGTGGTGGAGTTAAAATAACAATAGCCTATTTCTTTTTGAAATGTGATGGAGTAAAAGGAGAGTAACTGTGATTATTCATGTTAAGTAGCCCACAAGTAACTAAAACAATTGCAAGTGCAATAAGAAGCTACAGGAACGTTAATCTACCGTCTATCGTCGGTAATATTAACTTTATTTAATACAACATTTACGGTACAAGATTTACATCATACAGCCCATGTAGTATAATATTTTACAAATGATGAATTACAGCAAACATGTGCAATATATCCATTATTACAGCTCCGTGGGCTGGCAGTAAGGCGATATGGTCCGTTGTTATTGTGCATCCATGGGTAAAGAGAAACTCATGTAGTACTGAACACGTAACGTGAACGTGCCGGGCGGCGCGGTCCCGTGGGTTAGATGCACGTTCATAATGCAGAGGGAAATAACTCTCAGAATAACGTTATTAGCACATTTTTAGAACTTGAGGAATTAATGTTTTTAATAAGGGCTATACAAACGTTCATACTGGGTAGTTTATTTAGTTTAAAAAAAATTATCCAACGAGTTACAGACCACTCTTTCCCAATGTAAGTCAATGGGAAAAAGTGTTTCCGGGCCCAGCAACCTAAAGGAAGTGTAGTACCGCCGTTTGACCAGCACGAATATTCTCATCAGACTCCGGCGCACTTCCTGGGGGCTTGGTGCAGCCTCGAAATTACCCCCAAACCAAGGACGTGGCCTCTGTGGAATTCCAAGTATGCTGGAGATTGGAACAGTCCTTCGGCGGCACTCAATGACGTAGTATCCTTGAAATATTGGCTTGGAAGCCAGTTTCCTCGTGATTGAGAAACGGCCCCTGAGTCCGACTGACAGTTTAAACATTGTCACAGCTCAATGGATAGGTACCTGTCAGCCAATAAGACAGATGTTTATTTCCATTCAACTCTCTGGTTGGCCTGGTGTCTTGCCTCTGTTGCATTCACTGAACACGGGAAATTACAATCCTGCAGTCCTCTCTAGTGTCATGATGAGGTTCAGGTAAAGCACGGTTAATGTATTGTATTATTGACTCAATAATATAATACATTACTTTGAGAGTAGGCAATCTAGGCATATTAACACAATTAATTAAACATACTTATCACGGCAACAGTGTACTCAGATATATATATTTTTTTCATTTTTTCATTTTTGTTGTTGTTGCTTAGTGGCTGCGGGGCCCTAAGCAGCCACTATGTCGCTTAATGGGTCGGGCCAGCTCTGGGTGTACTCTAGGATTGCAACAACAAAGTCCATTCTTTGCCCATTGCAGCCTTTGTCTAATGGAAAGCCCTTTCTGACCTCATGGTTATCTTGGATAGCGCCAGTACATATGTCTTTGCAGATCTTTTGACAGTGCACTCACCCTCCCGAAGCCCTTTTGTGCTCATAGAAATGAAAAAGTATCCTTTTGTCAGAGTCAGCCAGATCACAACTCAAATAACTGTGACCTGAAGGTTGGGCCCTAACCTCTTTCTTGTCTCTCTCATGGACGATTTAAGACCGTCCCCTGTAAATCTCATTGTGCAGGGAGAAAAAACGCAAGGGGAATGAAATATGAGAAATACGATACAGGAAATTAGGCCAAAAGAGGTTATCATGCAGAGATAGAGATGGTGGAGATGGGAGTCGTTGAGGAGTCTCACAGCAGATGGGCTTGCCTGGTTTCCAAAGCAGATGGTTTAATAAGGTTTTTCCAAGCTGGCAGTCCGATCATCTTGATAAGAGCAATATAATGTGTATTTAAATAGGAACACCTTGTCTTCTAAGGAGAATACATTGGCTGGGTGATTCTCTGAATCGGGTGCCTTTTGGGTCTTCGCATTTTTTAAGAAAATACCTTAAAATATTGCATTTTGTATCATAACATCTGGTAGAGGACTACTTAAACCTTTGAGAAAACACATTTTCCCACCTCAGGCATACAATCCCAATAATTACTAGGAGTTTCCTTCTTACAAAAAGTTGTTTGGAGTTCAACCCCGTCACAGACAACTTGGAGTCTGTGTGAATATGATTCAAAAAGATATTCAAGTTAATTCTTGTTGAACCTTAATCATCAGAAGTCCCTTGTTTAGGATCACCTATGTTAAGTAGATTTTTTCTAGACCATTAGTAGACCATTTGGCTGCAAAAGGGGATCATTAGAACTTTATCCAACATCGGCCTTCAAATGTTATCAAAAATATGCATTCAACTTAGAATTTTGTTTAGGTTTCATATTTTGTCTGATTATCTTGTACACTGTAAACACAATACAATACTTCAAAGTTCATATTAAGTTCATATCACTAAAATATTAATACAAACCTATTAAATAACAGGGTTGAACTCAGCATGACGGGGTTGAATATGATAACAGGGTTGAAAGGACAACACATTTTTCTATATGGTATGGATTTATTTAGCTGAGCAATTAATGATTATGCATTCAATTAAATGGAAATTCAATTGAATTACAGCTGAACTATCAAAACATTTGATACAACATGAAGTATTTAAAATCACATTTAAAAAAAATCAAGCACAAATTCATCAAAAACATGAATGGAATGAATCAGTCCATATGGTCAGCAGTAACAACAATTCCTAATAAAATGTGCATTGTAAAATTACATTTAAAAAACATCAAGCACAAATTCATAAAAAACAGAAATGGAATGAATCAGTCCATATGGTCAGCAGCAGTAACAACAACTCCTAATAAAATGTGCAATGTAAAATTACATTTAAAAACATCAAGCACAAATTCATAAAAAACAGGAATGGAATGAATCAGTCCATATGGTCAGCAGTAACAACAATTCCTAATAAAATGTATAATGTAACTAATTTTGATTGCTAATTTGGCTACTAATATTCAGTACATAACGTTGAACTCTGAATATTTGTTTGTGAAGTGTTGCTTCATCCTTTAATCAGAAAGCCTGGCCCACACTTCTTTCTCAATTTCCATGTGTCGGGATGTCACAGGCTTAGGGGTGGGATGAGCTCAAGCACATCATCAAACATATACCACAGCAAATCCTCACGAACAGGCCAAAAGAACCTGTTTGGTCTGACACAATGCATGCATTTGACTTGAACTTGTGTTTCATCCACGGCTAGGATTATTCCTGGATACAAATCCTTATGGTATGTGAGCACACACCATTGCCCCAGCACCTCTGTGTCTTCCCATTGGATTTGCATTGGCCTCTGTGACCATACTTGCCAACGTTGAGACCTCAGAAATCGGGAGCATTTCAAAACAACCGGGGGGGAGGTGCTAGTGGATCGCCGGAGCTGCTTATTGTAGTTGTAAGTGCACTGTCTTGATGGAACATATGTGTGGGCTGGACCTGTGTTATACAGGAAAGGAGTGAGCAGGGGGGAGTTTTGTCGATTCTTGTTCAGTTTTCTGTGACTTATCTTCCTCACCCTCTCAGACTTTCAGTTGCGCGCGCTACTAAAGAGACGCGCTACCATGGAAACCAAACAATGGTGTAGCTGTATTAAAGTCAGAGTGGAAACAGTCGTGAGTAAATCCAATTTTGTCAGAAATCGGAGAAATGCGGGAGAAATATGACCCCGGGAGGAAACCGGGAGAGAGCAATGAAATCGGGAGTCTCCCGCGAAAATCGGGAGGGTTGGCATGTATGTCTGTGACACTGCCACTGGCACCTTCTTGAGAAAGCTGAAATGCTGTGTATTCCAACATTCACAGTGTAACTGCTTTTGGGTAGAGCACATACAGCTGACATCACGAGATACTATCTCTCCTGGAGCGAGAGTTACCAGCTGATGGATTCGCATGGTTCCTGGGACTGCTGTTAGGTTTGATGGCATCCTCTCAAGTGCCTGTTCAACTGTTTCACTGTTGACAAAGAACAACTTAATCGATGTATTGGTCTCCAAAAGGGCATTGAAGAGCTCACGTGCATCTTTGATGTCCTGACCATGGCTTATTAGCATGTCAGCAGTCCTCTTCAAGGCTGCGCCAACACCATCTGGTGCTCCCTTACCATGGCTGGCCTCAAAGAAATTCCAAGTCCCTGCATTAAGGCCTCTTTTCCTCAGCTCAGTGCTAAAAAGAAAAAAAATTGCCCTTCTGCTTGTACTGGGTACATTACATTACATTACATTACATTGCATTTAGCTGACGCTTTTATCCAAAGCGACTTACAATAAGTGCGTTCGACCAACAAAATACAACTTGAAGAAAACAGACTCATATAAGTACATCAGGCTTCATAGAGCAAAACCATTTCAAGTGCTACTCAACTGGCTTTAGATAAGCCAGTCCTTTATTAGTATAAAAGTGCTTCGTTAATAGTTCTATCGCTCGAAGTGGAGTCGAAAGAGATGAGTTTTCAGTTTGCGCCGGAAGATGTGCAAGCTATCTGCCGTCCAAGGACCATCACTAAAAAAGTGTACCACAGAAACATCTGGGTATGTTGCCTGCACATGATCCAGTACAGGGTTTAGATGTTCCCATATAGCTGCTGGGCTTTTGTGTTTTGGTGGGGATATTGTGGTGAAACAGGTGGGTTCTTGGATGCCACCTACATAAAGAACCCCTGTATGCAGTGTTGCCTGCTGGTGGGATGATCCAAAGTGCACTGCTTGGATTTCCAAACTGTACTTGCAGGTAAAGTTCTCAGAAAAATCTAAGTGAATTAGGCATTCATCAGTGGCCATGCTTCCTTAGCTCACGGTAGTAGGCATACTGCTGCCTAATATTACAAGAATGCTTCTTGAACTTGCTGAGGAGTGTTTGGAACTGCTCAGCAAGTTGCTCCTGGGTGCCCTCAACAATCTGTTTAACAGTTATCTTCACTGTTGGCCCCTCCTGGTCATTCATTGTTGCCTTATCTTCTGTCCCCCACTGAGTATAGGACACCCTTTCTGCACTGTCATATGTACTTGAGAGTGGAACTGTTTTGTCTCTGCAGTGTTCACACTCCCCATACATACAGTCCTTTCTAATAGTATCACAGCACACCATTTTAGTGAGTGCCTCAAGATTTGAGGTCTCAATCAACTTCAACTGAAAGCTTTTCTGCCAGAAAGCTAAGATTCTCGTGCAGTTTGCACATGCACGTGTCACGGTCAGACAGGGATGGGTGCACAACCCAAAAGGGATGTTGGCGGCAAAATGCAGGGTATGAGATCCTCACATTGTTCTCTGCCAGAAATCTTCTGTGGAGGTTTCTTATTGTGTCTACAAGGAACCTTTTTTGCATCTTTACCTTGTTTCTTGTAATGGTTTGTTTTCTTCCTGTAGTTATCCTGCTGACATCATCTCTTGTGAAGAAGGTCTTTACATTGTTCTCCATAGATGCATCTGCATACCTGTTCACAGGCTTTCTGGTAAATTTGCTTAGGCTATTAGTGTTCAAAAGGTTTCTGTGTTTTTTTTTAAATCCCCAGTGCATGTTCTGACCATCTCTGCAGCCTATACTTTTTGACAATCTTTCCCACAGTAACCTTAGATATGATTTGCTTATCTCTTTCATTTCTGGTCTTTTGGTATTTTCTTTTGATGTCAGCAACAAGGGCTTCATGGAGAAGTAACGTTTTTCTGACCCTGCTGTTCACAGTACAATTCTTGACCAGTTCACGGACTTTGGATCTTGGAGATTCATTATGTGTTGCTGATCGCTGGAACCTCTTTTTGTACTTTTCTTTAAGTTGTTTCTCCTTTCTCAGTGAATGTTTGAGTTGTTCTATTTCTTCGCGCAGTTTGTTTCTTGATCTACGGATTGCTTTTTGCCCTCCAAACGTTGCCTAAAACAAAACCAGGCAATACATAATTAGCAAAACTCCAGCCCATATAAACATCTAACATGGACAAATTATAATATTTTAAACAAAATTATAAACACTTCCATTGACACACACACACACACACACACACACACACACACACACACACACACACACACACACACACACACACACACACACACACACACACACACACACACACACACACACACACCATGTATACATCACTTCAAGGGACATTACATTGACTTACATGCATTTCCTGGAGACTTATCCTAACCTTAACCCTCTGGAGGTGCGCATAATTTTACGTAATGAATCATATATTTTCGATTTATAAGGAGTAGAAATATGATTCAGATATCCGCGGAATCGCTGGAAGAGTAGTTCTCATTCATAACACTCCGTTCGATGTCTCACTATGGGATGCGCCTCATCGCGGAGCAAACAGAAGCATCAATCTCATTACGCCAATCCTGATTGGCTGGTGATCTTGACGTCAGCGTCAGGGAATTCACCCCTTATAAGTAGCTTGCGCCACGACGCATGTGTCATTCAAACACCTCTTCTCGCTTCAGAGCACATCTCTATAGTAGCCGGACAAGCTTAACGGTCCACAGACTGAACCCAAATATAACCATTTCGGTCGACGGGCGCTCGCCGGCTACTCCTTCTGCTTTGCAGGAAGACGGTAATACTAACGCCAGTTAGTATTGAAATCAGCCTCGCCGTTCTCTTTCCCCGGAAAGTACGGTAGGTCTGATTTTTTCAAGCTAGCAACACACCTGTTGCTAGCTCGCTCCCTCACTATCGACACCACGGTAGCGAGGAAGTTTTTTAATTTCTCTTCCCCACGGAGGAGGAAAGGATTAAAGGAGCATACTGTCACACCAGTCAGTATTCTCCGGGAATAAAAGATCCATACCGTCCTTTTCTCCGGATTAAGGACAGGGTGGTAACACCTTTTTTCTCCCAACTTACCTGTTGAGAGCGGGTCCTCTCCACGCCACGAGGCGAACAAGATGGACGCCTCTCTCCCTCACACCAGAGGAGTCAGGGACTCGGTGGCTCGACTCTGCGGCTGCGGGTTGAAGATCTCGGGCACAGACACACACCAGGTCTGCTCGTCCTGCCTCGGGCTGGAACACGCCCGAGGCGCTATCGACAACCCCGGCTCGTGCGGACATTGTGTCCGCTTCACGGTGAAGAGCCTCCGCCGACGGCTAGCACGCCAAGCTAGCCTGTCGGAGCAGGACCCCCCCATGTCCACTGACCTGCCGGCCGGCAGTCAAGACGCGGGGGCCTCCGCCGCAGAGAGTGAACCCCTCTCCGTGTCGGTCTGGGGCTCATTATCTGCGATGGCTGCAGAACCGGAATCCCGCGCCCTGGCAGGCCGGGACCCGGTGACGGCAAGACACGCGGGAACGGGACCCCATGCTTTACCGAGCTGGGGCTCCCGGTTAGACCTCACCATGGTCTCACCCGCGGAGGATGTTCTCGAGCTGGACTACGATGAGGACGAAGAGGACGCCTCGGTGTTCCTCCTGTCCGAGTCGGATGAACATGAAGAGGACATCTTCATGTCATCGGCGAGGGCTGCAAAGCCTGGAGCGAGGGCTGCTCTCCCGGGCGATAGCACACCAGCTTTGCCCTGTCTGAGCATGGACCTGCAGGCCGTGTGTAAACGTGCCGCGGCCAGACTCGACATCCCGTGGCCTGAAATGGCCAAGGAGACCTCCAGGTCCCGCTACGAAGGGAAACATTTCCCCCAAGCAGCGCGGACGAAGAGGCAACTCCTTCCGGTCTTCCTGGAGATGTTGGATGAGGTGTCGGTCTCGTGGAGAGACCGGCCCTTCAGCAACAAGGTCCCAATCCAGGGTGCCTCCTCCCTAGACTGTGACAGAATGGAGAAGCTCAGCCTGCTCCGCATACCACTCATGGAACCGCTGGTAGCGGCCCACCTCCTACCGAGGATGGGTCCGTCACCAAGCAGGAACCCCACGCTGCCAGCAAAGTCGGACCGATTTCAGTCGACAATGACTGAACGGTCCTACAAAGCCGCAGCGTTGTCCGCCAGGGCCCTGAATGTGTCCTCGCTGCTAACCGCTTACCAAGCGGAGCTCTGCGAGGACCTGTCGGGTAACCCGGGGGAAGCCACTCTGGACGAGATGGCAGCGGTCACGGACATTTGTCTCCGTGTCCAACGCTGCGCCGTCCAGGCCACGGGCAAGGCAATGGGGATCATAGTGGTGCAGGAAAGAGCGAGATGGCTCAACCTCACCAACCTCCCAGACCGGGAAAATGAGGATGTGCTGGATATGCCCATCGTTCCCGAGGGAATTTTCGGCTCCGCTCTCGCCTCCATGCAAAGGAGGTGTGAGTCGAAAAAGAAGGAGGACGAGGCACTCCACCTCTGCCTCCCTCGAAGGGTCCAGCCGCTGCCTTCGCAGCAGCAGTCCTTCGCAGCAGCAGTCCTTCGCCCAAGCTGCCTCGAACCCTGCTCGGTTTAAAACACCGAAGACGCAGAGGTCGCAGCCCGCCCCGAGTCCCCAGCCCAGGCTGGAGATGAGGGCGAGCTGGCCTAGAAAATCTCCGGTTCCGGCTGCAGCTCAGGCGCAGCCAACCCAGAATTTCGGCCAGCAGTCGAGGAAGAAGAAGCGAGCGGCGTGACAGCCCCTCCTTCTCCCCTCTGTGACAGAGCTGGAAGTCCACGGTTCCCCAGCTCTAAATGTGTTCCCGCCGCCTCGAGAGATGCCTCAACACCATCCTCAAGTCCACACAAACACATGTCACACATTTGTTGATTTTTCTGTCATAAAACATTTTCCGCTGACGCATCCAGGCTTCAGGCCGAGGACGCAGCTCAAAAAAATGAAAAGAAAAACAATAAAACCAATAAACAGCCCGTCAACTGTTCCCCTTCTGAGAGCAGCTACGGCATCTCTCAAAAGGCGGATTACAGACGGGTCTGTGAAGGCACCACCGTCACGCGCATGCGCAGTGCCGGCTGGGGTTGTGAAGGCACCACCGTCATGCGCAGTGTCGGTGGGGATTGTCGAAAAGGGGCACCACTGTGTTCAGACACTAGAGGGTGCGCATAACACAACAAATAGAGACTCAGAGGGGAAGAGACGTGACATCTCCACTGGCTCTAAGGAGCATGCAGTGGAAGATGCTCACATCATCTGCTTGGGTTTTCAAGACAGTAACACGGGGCTACAGACTCCAATTCGCTGTCACCCCCCCCTCGGTTCTCGGGCATTCTGCATTCGCAGGCCCGAGGAGAGTCAGCCCATATTCTGGAGAGAGAGATTCTCTCACTCCTAGAAAAGAGGGCTATATCTATTGTACCCGCCGAGCAGAGTCAGGGCGGCTTCTATTCCAAGTACTTCCTCGTTCCCAAACGGGTAGGGAACGGAATTCGGCCAATACTTAATTTGAGGGCTCTGAACAAATATCTAAAAAGATATAAGTTCAGAATGCTCACTCACACATCTCTGCTGCGGCTCGTGCGACAAGACGACTGGTTTACATCAGTCGACCTGAAAGATGCGTATATTTTCACATCCCAGTATATTACCCACACAGGAAATATCTGAGATTCGCATTTTAGGGGATCTGTTATGAATACAGAGTAGCCTACTCCCCTTCGGTCTGTCTCTCAGTCCAAGGGTGTTTGTACGATGTACGGAAGCCGCGATAGCCCCGTTAAGACAACAGGGTATTCGCCTGGCGACCTACCTGGACGACTGGCTGCTTCTCGCACAGTCGGAGCAGGAGGCTGTTACGCAGACAAATGTCCTCGTAAAGCACCTGCTCAACCTGGGTTTCATAATAAACACAGAGAAGAGCATGTTGTGCCCCGCGCAGACTATACTCTTCCTGGGTTTACGCCTGAACTCGGTGCCCTTTTCAGCTCGCTTGTCAGCGGAAAGAGTGAAAGCTTTCAGAGCTTGTCTCGCTCTTTTCCAGCTGCGCAAACATGTTCTCTTCTGATCATGCCTGCGATTGCTGGGGCTCATGGCGTCAGCCATCCTGGTCGTACGACTGGGACGCTTACACATGAGGGAGTTTCAGCGCTGGGTGGCCGCCCTAAAACTAAACTAAAAAGTAAGTGATGGTTACTGTGAAATGCGTAATGGCACTGCGCCACTGGCTGCACCCGACTTTTCTAGTACGAGGTGTGCCTATGGGTGCTGTCCTTTCACGGAAAGTGGTCACCATGGACGCATGTCTGACAGGTTGGGGAGGTATTTATGAAGGTCGCCCGGTGAGGGGTCTCTGGAGCAGAGACCTCCAGCGGGCGCACATAAATTACCTGGAGCTTTTAGCGGTGTTTCTCACCCTAAAACGCTTTCTGCCTTTCCTCAGGGGACATCACGTCCTCGTGAGGACAGACAATACGACCACAATATCGTATATTAACCGCCAAGGGGGTTTGCGTTCTCTCCAGTTACACACACTGGCGCGCAAACTGATCCTATGGAGCGGTAGACGTCTCCTCTCTCTGAGAGCGACACACGTACCGGGAGTGATGAACCTCGGGGCAGATCTACTGTCCAGAGGTATACCACTTTATGCAGACTGGACTCTACATCCAAGGATTGTGAGCCAGCTGTGGGTGTGTTACGGCAGAGCCGCGGTGGATCTGTTCGCATCGAAAGACAATGCTCAGTGTCAGCTGTTCTTTTCGATGCGCGATCTAAATGCACCGTTAGGCGTGGATGCACTCGCGCACGATTGCCCCCGGGCCCTCTGTACACGTTCCCACCCCTGGCTCTGATACCCCCAACTCTGGCCAGAGTTAGAGAGCAACGCCACACACTTATCCTGATAGCTCCGCACTGGCCAGCTATGTACTGGCTAGCGGAGATATATCAGCTGCTGTGCAGGCAGCCATGGCAGCTCCCACTACGCAGGGACATAGGCTACTGTCCCAAGCGGGGGGGGCGATCTTTCACCCACACCCAGAGCGCTTGGCTCTATGGGCCTGGCCCGTGAGTGGTACAATCTGAATACAGTGTGACATGAAGCTGACCCTGGCAGCTGCCAAGCGAGCCAGTGGCACTCATGCACTATCTGTACAGTCTTCATGCACTCAGTTCGCCCCAGGGCAAACAGAGTGTGGCTGAAGCCCAACCCTGCCTTTATCTTAAGGCGGTTGGTTCAGGTACCACATTTGACATTGAGGCACCCTCTCCGCCACTGTATTCCTCCGGGGAACAGCGGCCGGATTTGCCGTGTCTAGCCCGTGCTGTACGCACGTACAGGGACAGATCAAGGGTGCTTCATCATAATGACCAACCCCTTGTGTCCTGGGCTAACCCTTATAAGGGCAAGCCTGTTACTAAGCAACGGCTCTCCCACTGGTTTGTGGAAGCAATTGCTTTGGGGCCCATACGAGTCAGAGTTCGCAGGCACCCTCGGGTCCGCGAGCTCTTTCGACTCAGGGTCTGGCTGCATCCTGGGCTCTGTCCAGGATGTCTCCCATCCAAGACATTGGTGCAGCGGCGAGCTGGTCCTCGCCGCTCACTTTTGTCCGCCTCTTAACAGGCTGGACGTTCTGCTCCCAGTGTGACTCAAGCAGTGCTGTCTTAGCTAAACAAGGTCTCATGGCTACTTTTTGTCAAGAACTTCAACCCCGTCACATTCACATTTGGTTACCAAAGTCCTAGGATCACAAAAGCAGTGAAATATTTGAATTACACTGTATATAAATGTGTTATTCATGTATAAAATGTAAAATAGGTGTTTATCACTCTACTTTCACCACAGCAGGGACTGAGATACATTAGGACTGAATAATGACTTCATATTACATACCAAGGTTCATGTGATGTGTACAAATACAAATTGAGCATTCAACCTTTTTTTTTTCAACCAACAATTTATTATAAATGTTTTTTTCAACCAACTATTTATATAAATATAAGAAACTGGAAAATCTCACTATTTACAATATTGAACATCAGAACTTTCAAACAACTATTCATTATAAATGTCAAGACAGTGTCAAGGTCTTTGTCTGTCTTCCAAGACAGTGGGGTCTGGCTGCTTTGTAGGTGGGGGTGATGGTGCATGGGCTGCTGTGTAGGTGGGGTGTACAAGTGCTATACAAGACCTCCACGAGACCTCCTTGCTGGCTGGGTTGAAGGTGAGGGCTGTGGTGGAGCCTTTGTGCTGAGGTGTATCTTGACCTGCTGGCAGCCGCAGATGGAGGTGGAGGCAGCTGTAGTGATGCTGGTCTGCTGGTCCTTGGTGGTGATGGCTCTGGTGAAGGCCCTTGAGCCACAGTAGATCTTGACCTGGGGGCCGGCACAGATGGATGTTGTGGCTGCTGGATAAACGCCGCCTGTGGGCCACTAGGCCCAGACAGCTGTGAAACATCTCTGTAAAACAAATTAAAATGTAGGACAATAATTACAACTAATTTCATTGAAATAAAGTTCAAGTCAAATGTTGCTCAAGCACAAATAACAATGCACACATAAAAAGAAAGTTTGGGAGGTTGGAGAAGGAGTCTCTCTCGATCTCTCTCTCTCTCTCTCTCTCTCTCTCTCTCTCTCTCTCTCTCTCTCACTCACACACACACACACACACACACACACACACACAGGTATTTCCAGTTATTCAGTATAAAATCACAGACACACATATACATAGGTTACATCTGATTACAAAGTCTCATCTGTATACAGGACGGTAAAATAATAACAGGCACACATCAATAAATCTATGACAAAGTCTCATCTGTTCAGAGCAGTATGATAAAATAATCGATGGCAAAAACATGTCACTGTAAATGTCTCCGTTGTGGGACGAATACATGATTAATTTAATCATCTACACATGTAATCTCACTTTTACACACCAAAATAACGTTAACACAGAGTAAACGTGTGCTAATGGGGAGTCTATTTTGTCCCAATAAAAAGTTCATGACTATCGATAAAAAATATATATCAATAAACCTATTGTTCATTTTCGCGGTATTCCCCACACATTGCCAGTACACTATTACTGTAATATTTACACTTACCCATGTCCAAATGGATCCTTGTTGTTGTCTTTGTATTCTTCTTCTTCAGAAGAGTGGAAGACTTCAGGTTCTGAGGCTCTATCTTCACTGCTGCTAGCGAAAAAAATCTCTAGCGAAGTCGGCAACTGTAACGTTTTTCTTAGTTTTCTGTCTCTCTCTCTCTCCTCACAGACGTAAACTGATGGGAGACACATGGTTTATGTTTTTTTTACTTGGTGGGTAGGCCCTTAGTGATTTCTCGATGTCCATTGGTCATTTCAGACCATGGTGGCTGCCGGCCGAGATTTCCTTGACGGATACACAAATCCACCAATCCCACACAGTGTAAAGTCAAGCTGCTTTGAGCGGCCATATTGGCTGCTGTGCCCTGGTTACATACCGCTGGAAAGCTATAGGTTACTTACGTAACCCCAGTTCTCAGAGTAACATGAAGTGAGATGTCTCACTATGGGATGCGCCTCATCGCGGAGCAAACAGAAGCATCAATCTCATTACGCCAATCCTGATTGGCTGGTGATCTTGACGTCAGCGTCAGGGAATTCACCCCCAATAAGTAGCTTGCGCCACGACGCATGCATCATTCAAAATAAGCACCTCTTCTCGCTTCACCATAGCAAGGAGGGCCGTCTGGTGAGACATCTCACTTCATGTTACTCTGAGAACTGGGTTACGTAAGTAACCTATAGTTCTCATTCATAACACTCCGTTCGATGTCTCACTATGGGAAATTGTAGCTCCCGTATTGTCAGACGAGCTTATCTCGAAAATCACTAAACCAACCAGAACTTAACAGATAACTTAACTTAACAGCTCTGACTCAACCAGGTGCCCATAGCACCACATGGAATTTAAGGACATCATAAAATGGTAGTATTTTGCACAACTATTGTTTAATTTTTCCTAAAGAACTGTTTACTATACAACAGAGTTGAAATGTTGAGCTTGACAATCTCAATCTGACATTAAAAAAATGAAATATAGGTAAGAGAAGATACTGACACTTGCCTTTCTTTGCCGCCTTTTCCTCAATAGACTTCTGTGATGTCACTCCCTCAATGCAGATGTCACATGGACTGATCCATTATTTTAATAGGTGGGTAAAATGTATAGTGTGAGGTCGCGTTAACCGAATATTTTCCGTCTATGACGGATTTTTTTTAACAATGACGGACAAATCTGAAAGCAGTCCGTCATTTTGACAGATTAGAACAAACTCGGAACAGCGCCAACGTTTCCCCGCAGCGAGGCTCCAGTGTTATGCCGTGTTATGCATGCCCTCCAAAAAGGAAATCATACCGTTTCCAAACCTAACTGTGCCGTACAAATCATTGAAATGTCTGTGAGTTTTGGCTTTACGCTGTACACGCTCCCGCGAGGTGCAGCAGCCATGCATAACACGGCGCATGTGAACTGTCCCCCCCCCCCCCCCCGTTGACAGTTCACGAGCATGCTTTCCCCCCCTCTCTCGTCAGAGTTGTGTAAAGGCCGACGGGTAATTCTGGATTTTGACGGAAGTTTTACGATCCTGTCCGACGGTCAGCGAAAAAGTCTAGCACAACCTCTGAGTGTGACGGGGTTGAACCAAACTCGGGGACGTGTGTCAATAGTGCAATTTCATAGATAATTCATGTATTTTTTCAGATTCTTTTTTTCCCCCGTTAAAGTACACACGCATATGATTATATTACCATCAATGTTGGTATAATTGGCAATTGCTATTTGTTTAATATTCAATGAATATGTGATGATGCTCAGTGAGGACATGAACACATTTGTGTTGTCTACTACAAAGACAACTAATTATTATAAAACAAAAACAAAATATATATATTTAGTTTTACATTGTAATGCAAAACACCCTGTTCCTTTAATTCAGTGCTTTAAAATATATTTTTGTAGTTTCCTTTCATTTCAAATCTTTGAAGTAAGCTTGGGGGACACAAAGGGCACCCGATTCAGAGAATCACCCGGCTACACTTACAGTACAATACGATTTCTAAAAGCTGAGAGACAAACTGTATGGTAGCTTTCTGCAATAAGCTACGCAGTTTTCCAGAACTCAGCAGCCTACCAAGTTTGTCTTTTTTGAGAATATTATATTCGTAGATTTAAAAGAAGTAGCTGCAACTCATTCAATCAAGACTCTTATTGCTACATCTTCACACAATCAAATCAGAACTCACAGTCCTGCAGCGTAAATAGAATAAGCAGTCCAATCTCCAAGAAATATCCTCTGTGCCAAATTGTCTGAAAGTGAATGACACACAGATATGTGAGATAGAAATGATGAGGAGTAACCTGATTATGATGAACCAGAAGGATGTCATGATAAGGAAACTCAAAAGAAGTTGAACTGTCATTTCACTCTCGACACAAACAGAAGATTTGACTTGCAAACAAAAAAACATCTGCTGATTGGGAGACAGACATAATCCCTGTCCCCAAGAGACCGGCTGAGCGCTTTAGCTGGAGCTCAGTGACGAGACTGTGGCATCAATATGACCCTGTCGCTAAATATTGGAACTGCAGTATATGTTCTTAAACCTGTTTGGACTGCGCTCATTATAACCTCTGCCGATGTGGAAGGTAATGGATTCTGCTCGGTTTGTCTGTTTGTCAGTCAGCAGGAAAAAATGACTAACCGGATTAATGAAAAACTTGAAAAAAAACCTGCTACATTTTGGAGGCGATTCTACGGAGCCCCCCTGGTGACATTGGTGAGAAAAATATTAATACGTGGCCACGTATTAATAATGCGTGGCCACAAATTAGTTATTACGTTCCCACGCATTAGTAATTCGTGGGAACACAGTAATTATTACGCAATAACTAAATCCAGATAGTCTATAGAAACTGATGACTGAGTGACAACAAGTCGAGTAAAGTTGGAACGATATTGGCAGATTCAGATTTCACGGATCAATAACTCATGAACAAAACGTTGTTCAGACACAAATGACGTCTCCTAAGTACCGTGGTAAGGTTGACAACGAACAACAATCACATGTTGATCAAAAAAAGCCAATACGTGCTGTCCTCCAAACTGGAGACATTACATTGGTCTCTATCTGCAGCCGGAGAAGAAATGAGTGCTCAGGGATCGTCTGCAAAGTGCAACTCCGAAAAAAGAGAATACAATAATATTCAATCACTTCACTATTATACAGTATATTTCTACCAAACTCACTACACACATCAATAGTCTCATGTTGCTCATACTACAGCAGAGAGTTTGGAAGAATGTGCTTTTGAATAATTTTGGTGAATATTTATAGTGTAAAATCTTCAATAAATATGGCATCATCTTCAATAACTATTATACAGTATAAATATTCACCAAAATTATTCCAAACCATATTCTTCCAAACTCTCTGATGTAGTATGAGCAACAGAAGACTATTGATGTGTGTAATGAGTTTGGTAGTAATATTTATACTGTAGTGAAGGGATTGAATATTATGATATTCTCTTTTTTCGGAGTTGCACTTTGCAGACGGTCCCTGAGCACTCGTTTCTTCTCCGGCTGCAGATAGAGACCAATGTAATGTGTCCAGCTCGGAGCGAGGACGGCGCATATTGGCTTTTTTTGATCAACATGTGATTGTAGTTCGTTGTTAACCTGACCACGGTACTTAACTTAGGAGACGTCATTTGTGTCCGAATAACGTTTTGTTCATGAGTTATTGGTCCGTGTAATCTGAATCTGCCAATATCGTTCTAACTTTACTCAACTACGTTTCAAACCGTGCATTTTCAGCAGCCGAATCAAGTGCCTTTTGCTAAGGATGACACTGTGCTTAACTGCAACGGATTGCAGAATATCATTATAATTCATACCCAAATGAAAATCAAATCAAATCAAATCAATATTATCCATGCTTCGCGATAATAGCCGTAGCCTACGGTACAGAGTTTAGCTAGTGTTGTCTATGGTTGTCACTCAGTCATCAGTTTCTATAGACTATCTGGATTTAGTTATTGGGTAATAATTATTGTGTTCCCACGAATTACTAATGCGTGGGAACGTAATAACTAATTCGTGGCCACGCATTATTAATACGTGGCCACGTATTAATATTTTTCTCACCAATGTCACCAGGGGGCTCCGTAGGATTCAAATGATGGGGTGTTAAAAATAATTATGTGTCACTTATGTTACAATTGCGATACATTTGTTTCACATTCATTTGGTGTTGAACAACCGGGAAGACATTTTAAAATAAGAAAGTTCACGTGACATAATCTCTGACACAGCTTTAAACATGTTGTTCAAACGCTCTACAGCATGTCCTCTATGTAGCATACATCTGGATTCTCATAAAATCACCAAAATAAAGACTTCCTATAAATTGGACCATTTTAGGAGCACAATAATTGGCCTTGGCAGAAGTCTGCCCTTCAGAGTGCCATTCGTTGTTAGATGTGATGTGTTGATACACAGTTAAACTGCCAGTTCTTTTTTAAAATATATAATAGCCTGTGAGCATGGCCGTATCTACCATTGAGATCACCGAGGTCCGGACCTCGGTAATATTTTCCGAGCTGTGTATAACAAAACTTGTGAAATAATTGCACTAAACGGGGTTCTTTGTAGTACTTCCATTTACTGACCATGGGGGCACTGCATAACTACGTAGCCTCGGTTAAAGCAAACAGAAGAAGACGACATGGTATCAACCGGTATCAACAAACCACCGTAGCCCGGACTTGAACCGGAGCAGCGGAGGAGTGATGAAGTATCTAGAGATCTGAGTCCAGCGGGCTGCTTGTGTTTCTGCTCATCAGGACATCATATCAGCAGCAGATCCTGTGTGAACGCTCTACGTTAGTCAGTGGACGTCCGACAACATGCACACTAACTTATATTGCAGCTATAGGCTATACTTTAGATTAAATTGCGTGAATAAACTAGCTAGAGAGCTAAAGTTAATTACATTCATCCAATGTCAGAAGGATTACCTTTAAACAAACGTTGTAATGCTTTTCTTTCATTTCAATTGAGTAAACATTGAAGATATAACATTGTGTTGTTTTCTTTTTACACTGACTCAGATATAATGAAAATACTACGTCAGTTGAAGCTCAGCTTTGGTAAGGAAGAGACAGGATAGGCAGAGAGAAAGAGACAGAGAGAGAAAGTGATGGAAGTCAGGGAGGAACTGGAGTCACACAAAAATAATGTAGGCTTAATAAGCCCATCTATTTATCTATCTACGTATGTATCTATAACAATAGTCTTCATTTACAATAGGCATAATTTTAAAACATACATCTATTACAGTTATGATGTCATAATAACATACAATTGTATAAAACACAATTGGCTTACATCTTTGTTCTCTTTTGAGAATCAAACAAAACAGATTTAAATAAAAAAAGAATGCAAACAAACCAGTGAAATTAACTAAATGGCTGAATTGCTTTTAATTCACTGGCAGGAGCAACAAGTGAGGAGGAGCAAACAGTGAACAACGAGGGAGAGATTGAACAAAGAGAAAGAGTAGAGGACAGAGAGAGTAATGAACAGGAAGGAGACAGAGAGACTAAAGGAGATGGAAGAGAGGCTGCAGGTTATGGAAAGGAGAGAGACATGGAAAATGAATGTTGACAATGTGTTGTGATCATTTTAGCCTCTTCTGCATGTCCAGATCATTAATAGTAACAATCAACTGATTCTTATGTATTACACTTTAAAAATAATTGATGCTGACATTATCAGCCCACTGACATGGTTTGAAATCAATATATTATCCAATGTGTGACCCCCCACAGGACTTAAAAAGCACCTAACTAGATCATGAAAATCCCAAAAATCTCGGGGGGTATCTCCCGAATCCCCCTAACATGTTTAGACCTCGGTATTTAGGAAATCCTGGATACGGCCCTGCCTGTGACCAACATTTATCAGCCACGATTTCCTGCCTTCAGACTTTTTATTTTTACACAATGATCCTACCCTACAGTAAAAACTAAATCAGCCCACTCCTGTTCTTCTTGTCTGCTCCAAGGTCTCAAAGTCAATGTGTGGCAAAGACTCTTTAAACTGCAGACAACATGTATTGTGTTCTTGAGTTGCGTCTATAAAGCCATAAAGCATTCTCTTCTTGAATTAGCTAATGGAAACGGAATGTGTAGGTGTGAGGTTTTTCTCCCAGAGTGTATTGAATCAGAATAATAACAAGGAGGAATGTGTTTGCACACATCTACTCTAGGTAACCCGACATCCTTATGAAGTGAGCTATTTATTTTGAAGTGGCAGTAATCATGATGATGTGGCTCAAATTACTAAGGTAGTGCTCCAGCCTGGAATAAAATTACATTGTGTAAAACAATTTAGCCTAGCTGTTTTACAATTAGATTAGGGGGATATTACTTAGGTTGTTCTGGATGGGCTCAGATAGTAAATAGACTCTGCAGGAGACCCTTAATAAAAACTAATGCCATTAAGAAAAAGCTTATTTGCTTGCTTTGAGCATTTGGGCTGCTTAAAGTTCTTTATATTTCAAACAACAAAAAGCATCTGCTGTTATTCACAGCTTAAGTATTCTGTCCAGATTTCTGTCATATTACCTGTGTAAGTTTTTGTAAACTGTACCCGACTCCATATAAGCGGTAGAAGATGGATGGAGGGATTTCTGTAAATTAATGAGGGAAAATACATATTTTTAGAGAGAATTTCTTGTTCCCAGGTGATGAAGTATGAGCTGTTGGATGAAAAAAAACCTTACCTTGGTTTCCTTATATAATTTAAGGTTTATTTGTCTATAAACAAAAGCTAATGATTTTCACTCTTTGTTCAAAGATGTTTGTGGCCATACGCTTTCTGATATTTTATGAAGCACCTTCCCCAGATCCAATTTTATTTGTCCAATGCTTTATCACCAACACTTCCATCAGCCTCAGCTGAAGCCTTCTTACCATGCCAACAAGCTATTCTAAGATGGAGAGCATGGCAAACAATATACGGAGCCAAGGGAGAGATATTTTGAGAAAACACTCGAGATTCAAGTCGTAAATTAACAACTAAAAAGCCTTGGATATTCTCCAATATATGGTTCTCGGAATATCGCCCCCTCCTCCCGCGTCACGTTTTCCTCTTTTTACCTAAAATGGCTTTGACACGCCTGTGTAATTAAATGCTGAATATAGCAACCTGTGATTTTGTAAGAAAGTTGTTGCTTATTTTCTCAGGATGCAGTGACTGTTTTGTTCAAAGTGTTTCCTGTCACTTTTCTCTTCTTTGCATTGATGAATTCCTGAAAATAAAATGGTGGTGTGTGTAGTGGTTCCATTGATTTCCATTGCTGTTTCTCAGTTGCCTGGATATCACACAGCAGCCCAGCTACCGACAACATTATAACTCCTATAACATCCCTACCAATGAAATAAATATCTTTATCTTTTGCCCTCATTCATGACTTTCAGAACACGTTTCTGTAAACTAGAATGCAAATATCGAATTGATATCTAAAAGATGAAAAATGAAATCATAATCACTCTTTAGCAACTGGCCACACTGTTTACATTGTTAGGTCTTTTAACAGTTGTTGTAACAAGGCCCTGAGTCATACATTTTTGTGACACATTCATAGTGACTACTCATCGTTATATCAAGAGTCATTTTCTCTTATGATAAATCATTTTAGTATTTTCGACAAATCCATTCTGATCAAACACCTCCAAGGTACGTGATGCTGATACATCACTTTAATGGTTCATCTCTGTCCGCTCTGACTGAACAGTTCCATTACACTGTTTCAAATCATTGTCAAGTGTGATAAAAACAACAGTATCCTCTGGGTTTTTGCTCACATCTTTTTTTCCTCTACATCCCATAAAGCAGCGGGTGGACATACAAGGTTTTAACATGACTTTGGCTCGACATGTCTATAGTGTTCAGGCTTTGACATTGAATGGTCAATGGCAATTTAAGCTCGGTTAAAACAGGGTCGTCCAGAGCCATGGGGTGAGGACGGTCACAGATGGCTCACTAACTCTCTGACAGCTGCTGGACATGCCATCGGAACAAAGAGTTTCACAGATCATAGCAGGCAAAGCCCAGCATTTCTCCCTTTGTTCCATATAGGATGAAACACAACAAAGCTATGTTATAAACTATGGATACATTATTTCTACCAATACACTATATATAAAAAGGAGGATGTAGACAGCTTCATGTCACCCATTGGTTCGTAGACTATCTTGAAGCTTCTAGTTTAGCATTTTGACTGTTGCCTTGGGTGTTGCTACTGTTAGGAAATAAGTGGTCCCTAGATATGACGTGCATGACCACCCTGACGTCTGTGTGATCTCCTTTAAGGAGCTAGGCGCTTCAGCCATAATGTTGTTTGTTTCCCCCATTCTATGACCGGGCAAACCCTAGGTCCACAGATGGTTTTATGTTGTGGGTACACTGGGGACACTTCCTTCTCTGATGTTTTGTGGACCTCCCAAGGTGTGTTGAAAATCTTTCGAGCCCATAAGTGGGTCAGACGCAAGTAACTCAGTGGTCCCAACTGTTTAGGCTATCTTCTCAAATATGTTGATTACTCTCTGCAAAAACCAGTTAAATGGGCTAACGAGAGAGAGGCGCTCCAGAATTGACGTGGCAACTCTCCCGTGAAGTCAGAACCTCTGGCTCTTGGACTTGTGATGTGAATTCTCCGGCCGAAGCTCCTAAATAAACCATCAGTGTTTGACATCAAAGCTCCTGCTCTTCCCGTGTCTCCTTCATGAGTCGGTGACTCCCACTGCATTGCTACACAGAAGTTTCCCTTACAGCTACATGGCAACCAGAAGTGACATGGGGGGTGAAAATAATAATGGCTGAAGAAGACAATTTAGGTGGGCCACAATGGTCACAATTTACCTTCATGAACCTAAAACCCAATAAAAGGTCAAAATCCTGGACGAAAACTCTGTGGTAGTGGCCTGTCCATGTTTTACGAGACATAAGGGCAGGAATTCAGAGGGAAAGGAGCCGTTTTGAGCTCTGCTACTAAAAATTGCTTTTTTTTAAACGTCAAACGCGTCATATTATATGGGCTCAGAACAATCCAAATCCACTTTATTTATATAGCACATATTAAAAACAGAGGGTTTCACCGAAGTGCTTCACAGCAGACATAACATTATAATAAAATATAATATTACAATAATAGATAAAAGGCACACATAAGAATAGATAAAAAGGCATACATAAGAATAGATAAAAAGGCATACATAAGAATAGATAAAGGCATAACAATCGATAAACATAGCTTAAACTGACTCTAAAGCGAGGTAAAAAGAGGTGGGTCTTCAGGCCGGGACTTAAACGTTTTGAAGGGTGGGCGACAATTGACATGGGGGACAGGATCGTTCCAGAGCCTGGGGGCTACCGCTGAGAAGGACTCGGTCTCCCCTGGTCTTTTTCCTAGTTTTATTGGGACTATCCAGCAGGGACAGCTGATCAGCCGACTTCAAAGCCCTTGAGGGGGGGTGTACACCGTAGGATGAAGGTCTGAGATGTACTCTGGGGCCAGCCCATTCAAGCGATTTTAAAAACAAATAATGAAAATCTTAAATGTACTCTAATAATGGACAGGAAAGCCACAAGCCAGGGAGGGAAGCACAGAATTGGTGTGTGATTGATGTTCATGCTTGCGTGTGCCTGTAAGCAGCCCGAAGCCGCAGCATTTTTGTACCAGCTGCAGGCGTGCCAGCGAGGGTCTTGGTTTTAGGCCGTGCATAAAGTGCATTACAGTAATCTAGATGCATAGAAACAAAGGGGCATGAATTACAACCGCTCAAAGTCTAAAAAGGATAAAACGGGTTTAATTTTGGACAGGAGCCTCAAGTGATAAAAACTGGACTTAACCACTGAGTTGATTTGTTTATCCCAATTTAAAAGCACTATGTCAATTTTACGCCAGATTTGTGACCATGGGTTTTTGGCATATGGTTGGCAGGGAACCCAGGTCCCAAATACAATGACCCTCCGTTTTGCTGTCATTTATTATTTAAACAAGTTAAGCGCCATCCAAGGCCTTTATGTCTATTAAAGGACAGTCATACCCGGGGCATCAGAGAGACTGGTGTTTGCTTTTTTTAGGGGAAGGTATATTTGGGAGTCGTCCGGCATAAAGGGTGGTAGGAACACCATGTTTTTCTATAAAATAATAGTCCCAAGGGGGAGGAGTATAAGAAAATAAAATGGGGCCCCCCATAAATAGAACCTTGGGGAACTCCTTACAGGATAGGGGGGGAGCAGAAGGAGATGACAAATGCACCAAGGTCTAACAGAGGAAAGATCTCTGGGACAGATAGGGACCCTGAACCACTCTAAGGCAGTGCCCCTGATACCCACACAGTGCTCTAGACGCAGAGGAGATAAGGATGGAGTGGTCAATCGTATCAAAGGCAGGAGCTGTGAAGGGAGGGTCTAAGAAGCAATAAGGAGTGCAGAGGCACCAGAGGTCTGTAGTGACCAGGAGGTGCATTGAACACTCTTAGAAGGGCAGACTCAGTACGTGTGAGCGCTTAAAACCGGATTGAAAAATATCGAAAATATTGTGTGCATGTATAAAAGACTGCAGCTGTAAGAGTACGGTTTTCTCCAATATTTTGAAATAAAAAGCTTCGAGATGGGTCTGTAATTTGAGAAGACAGAAGTGTCCATTTGTTTTTTTAAAAGGGGTGCCACAACCGCTTGTTTGAAATAAACTGGCACAGAACCGGACTCTAGGCTGCTATTTATAATTGTATGGACATTAGATCCAATAGTGTCCCATATATTTTTATGGTTTTTTGAGACTCCCCTGACGGTCAGCCGATTCGTACTTGTAATTTTTTCTATCTATAGCCAATCAGATGTCTCCTTCATTCTAAGCCAATCACATGAGCGCGCCCCCACGAGGGTATGATTTATTGCGTTCATGACACTTCATATAGGCTACGCCTTTTGCGCTGTCGGGTCAGCTTGCTAAACAGAGGGCGGAGCATCAGGTGATTATGCAGAGCTGCGTGTCTCCGTCAGACTCAGCAGATGATCTGATCTCTCTCTCGCGTCCGGTTATACTTCACTCGCGTTTATGTCCATATCGATCAGATCCAGCTCTCCTGATCGGCCTTTATAGAGAGCACCGATCAAACTATTAAGAGTGAATATCGGCCGATAATGACCGGCGGGGCTCCCCCCGTTGACAGTTCACTGTCTAGCACTGGCTTCGTAGCTGCTCCCTCCACACTCACAACAACTTCATACAGACATAAATAAAGCAGCTGTATTCGCCATACAGGAAACACACATTTAACACGGTTTTGCCTGCCGTTTTTGTGTACACAAGCATACACAATGGTTCGGAAAGTGGCGCTGTACCTTAATAATATAAAGGCTTGTATTTGCGTGCATTTTCTGTTCAGAAAGTGGCAATGTACTGAGAGTGGAGGTGTCCTGAGATTAGCGCCTGCAGGCAGGCTCCATGGACCTGTCAGCTCCGGACAGCGCAAAATGCGTACATGAAGTGCTACGTCATGAACGCAAGAAATCTACCCTCGTGGGGGCGCGCTCATGTCATTGGCTTAGAATTGAGGAGACATCTATAGATAGAAAAAAATACAAGTACGAATCGGCTGACCGTCAGGGGAGTCTCAAAATACCCACACACGAATGCACAGCGATCCATGCACAAAAAGCGGTTTGTGTTTGCAGGTACCGGGGATTTAAACGGAAACAATATGTGAGGCTCAAAAATAACCTACATATGTAAAACTTTTTTCTGTATTTGGATTTTATTTACATGTATATGAAACGGAACACATTTGTGTGTGCATTGAAAAACACAAGTGTGGATCCGGAAATACAAGTGTGAATCCTTTTGCGGATCATGAAATACACGTGTGAATCCTTCTGTGTGCATTATGAGACTGTTCTTCTGAGCCCATAATTTACGTCACATGGGGGAGCAACTTTCTCGGACTCCTTCTCTGCCCAATCCGCGGTAGTAGTTTGTAGTTAGTTTGAGCGGTTGTGATTTAGTGAGCTGGTATTTTTTCGGTAATTTTACATTGCATTTCACCATTTTTAATCATGGCT